>NC_139999.1:19836782-19944810 GCF_964263955.1 Coregonus lavaretus | reverse complement strand
TCACACAGACACTAATCATGAAATGGAATGGAGTCTTCGTAAATCAACTGTCAGCATTAAGCCTCAGAGAGTCCTCTCAAAAGAACAGACAGAGTATGAAAGTACTAATAGAAGAATGCATTCTAATATAAAGTAATGTGAATAACATAATGTTGTAATTTCCACCACACTGCGTATGTTCGTCCACTCCAAAATAATTCCAGCATCCCAACAGTGCAATGTGCACTCGCGCCATTTGATGAATGGAAAGAGACATTTGTTACAAAACACAAAAAAGTGTAATGCCATTTGGAGATTGTCATTGGGTCTACACTCTTGTAGCCTGAATTAATTAATGTGTCTTGCTGACAAAATTACCTTTTTTTGTAGAAAGAAAAGTTGGGACACCTGAAAAGGGGTTGAGATACGGGACGTGCAGCCACATGGGAAAATATGGGTTAAACCATGACAAAGGGGTGGGGGTGTTCATTTAATTTGGAATAAGCTTTTATTTTAATATTTACCACTGTAGCAGTGAAAATAGCATGTTAAACAAAAAGGAGAATGGTTAAAATTTGACTTTGTTGCATTTAGTGGTCTCATGTCTCATTCAGGGTGTCTGAGACCTCGTGTAATTCACACTCTGGTGCTAGGCCTGGGCCACACCACTCTGACTGCTCTGCTCTGCAGCCTAATGGTGTTCTGAGAAGTGCATGGGGCTTTCTCCTTTTCATCTCTTCATATTCCAGGAGGGTTAACAGAGGGAATGTTTTACCTGGAAAACAGAGGGGAAATGTAGCTGGTCCTTAGGCAAATGTAAAAAAAAAAAAAAATCCCTCAAGATCTGAAAATAATAATAAATAATAATATGCCATTTAGCAGACGCTTTTATCCAAAGCTACTTACAGTCGTGCGTGCATACATTTTTGTGTATGGGTGGTCCCGGGGATCGAACCCACTACCTTGGCGTTACAAGCGCCGTGCTCTACCAGCTGAGCTACAGAGGACCAGAGGACTGAGCTACAAAACACGTCAGACTGTGCTAGATGCTGGAAGGTATAGCATCTCACTCATTAAAGCTAAGGGATGGGGCTAGAGAGAATTATGAATGCAAGGACTGACCATCCATGATATCCAAATTATATTTTTAACCATGTTTTGAGGGTATATAGTGTTTGTTTACATTTACTTTGTTTACAAACATTATAGTAAAAAAAGCTTATTTGGGGTTCTGATGGGGTACGACAGTTGAACTAAACTCATGAGGCAGTTATAAGTTATATTTTTCAAGAATCAATGGGTACATCTAATTTATTTACAAGTCAAAAAATGTATGTAGAAAGATTGCTCCTTCAAATGAATGTAAACATGCACTTCTAAGTTAGTTCTTCCTTCTTGTACACTAACATACTATACATCAGAAACCAAGTTTCAAATGCAGTCAAGCCCAAAAATAGTGCCAAGGCTAATCACTCTCATTTCTAAATTCCTACTGTGACAGTCTGTCCATGAATTTGAGGAGGGAGGGCTTGTTACCCTGTTACTAACCTGCAATTACAACCGCTTGTCTCTTACACAATAAACTGAATGAATACGGCATAAAGAACAGTCTGGCCCGTTCCCAGCCATCTCCCCTATGGGAACTGTTTTGCGATTGCATTCGCAGATAGACTTTGCATTCAATCAACAGCCCGCTTTTAGCTTTCAGGCCACCCCGTTCAACCGCTTGAGGAATACAAGAGATCAATAGGGATAAATGAATTACCATGGTGCCAAATGGAGATTCTGCTTCTGAGTAGCTGTGGAGCTGAAATTACCCTAAAAACAAACAGTAAGCACACGGCGAGATATCAACACCGGAGTTACTGCAAGAGATCCCCAACATGCTTGAGTAGCCCATTTCGCATAACACATTAAGCAGCCCTGAGATGGAGGAAATATCTACTGCTTTGACTGTATGTAAAAGCACAGCAGGGCTGGGTTGCATGCCGGTGGTCCAAACTGAGTCGTTCCTTTCTAATAGGAATGTGACTCACAGTGTGTCACGATAAGGGATACTAGAGAGAGAGAGAGAGAGAGAGAGAGAGCCTTCTCCATCAGCTGCTGAGGCCCATATAGAACATCTGCTATTTATCTATGGTGAGGCTGGGCTGCCTAGGGGCTACATTTACTAATGTCACTCAGACAACCAATTCATTCCTAAAAAGTACAATCAAAAGACAAACAAGCCCCACCACCTCCAGCACCCTCGCACTTGCCTCACCTTTCCTACTAACACAATCAATGTTCCAAGCTGTTGTTTTGTTTCCATCACATTTTCCATTAAAACTGACATTTTATCTAAATCAAGCCCTTGGGGCGGTAACTCAGACACGAGCAGAGGAGGTGTGGGGGGTGTATATTCGCGTGCGTGTGTGTGTTTGTGTGTGTCTGTGCGCTTGCATGTCTGTGTGAATCTGCCCTGAGGCACATAAGTCTTGTCGTTGTGATCAGGGAGAGTGTCATTATTTGTAGCCATCAGTGAGACATCAAACCAATAAAAAATGTAGGATCTTAATTTGACCTATATTGTCACAGCATAATAATCCTGCAGCAACAGGTTTTGAACAGTTAGTCCATAATGTTGCTTGATCAGTGGTTAGGCTATTAGCTGGCCAAAAGTAGGCTAAAAAAGTGCAATACTGTTAATATAACCGCATGTTAGTGTAGGTTTTCAGTGAATATATGTAAATCACAAAGCTCATCTGCATTTCCTGTGGTGCAGGAAAATCTCAGCAACAAAATAGTGATCAAATTAATGTCCTACATCTGTACGTGTGTCTGTCTTCACTGTGGTTATTAAAGTACAACGCGGTCATTTATGTCAGAGAATATCAACCTCAGAGCTACTCTCTCTGTCTCTCTGTCTCTTTCCATTTCTCTGTCTCTCTCTCTCTCTCTCTCTCTCTCTCTCTCTCTCTCTCTCTTTCTCTGATACACTCATGGACAGACACACATACACCCACACACACACACACACACAACTACACACACACACACATACACAATGGACACACACACAAGCCCATGTACACACACGGACACACACACACGCACACACACACACACGCACACACAGTGTATTCCTGCAGTCAAGACAGTGTTATGTTCAGCTTCCACAGTGCTGTTAAGTACTTAAGTAAAAATAATTTTAAGTACTACTTAAGTCGTTTTTATGGGTATCTGTACTTTACTTTACTATTTATATTTTTGACTACTTTTACTTCACTACATTCCTAAATAAAATAATGTAGTTCTTACTCCATACATTTTCCTTGACACCCAAAAGTATTGTTACTTTTTGAATGCTTAGCAGGACAGGAAAATGGTCCAATTCACACACTTATCAAGAGAACATCCTGGTCATCCCTACTGCCTCTGATCTGACGAACTCACTAAACAGTGGAGTGCCGTCTGGTTTGCTTAATATAAGAAATTTGAAATTATTCATACTTTTACTTTTACTTTTGATACTTAAGTATATTTTAGCAATTACATTTACTTTTGATACTTAAGTATATTTAAAACCAAATACTTTTAGACTTTTACTCAAGTAGTATTTTACTGGGTGACTTCTACTTTTACTTGAGTCATTTTCTATGAAGGTATCTTTACTTTTACTCAAGTATGACAATTGGGTACTTTTTCCACCCTGAGCTTCCAATGACAGCATTAATCAATAAAAAAAAATTATTAAAATTATTTAAAAAATTATTAAAATCATATTGATTATTCCTAGAGCTTGGACAACCTCAGTCTAATACATGATGAGAGATCTAAAGCTGTCTCTGTTCTGCAACCAGTGCATATTAATCATTGTTCACTTGTCACCTTGTCAACAGACGTACCGTTTTTAGAGAGGAATTATAATTTTAAATTGTGGGAACATGATTGAGACAGTTGTTTCTTTTGAGTTGCTTTCTCTGCAGAACATCATGTAACTTCCATTAAACAAGGACACCTCCATCTCTGAGTCTAGGTTAATCTGGGTCCATGCATTTTCATGTGTGGTTGGTGGGTGTATTGAGCATTATATTGGGAGGGAATTAAAAAGCCAACAGCCAGTTATAGTTGTAATGGCTTAGCAGATAATAACAAAAGAATAACAATCTTTACATGGCTCAAAGAGAAGGAATCCAATATCTATTGTTTACAGGAAACTCATTCAACAATTCAAGATGAAGTTGCGTGGAAATATACTTCTCCCATGGGCAAAGAAACTCAAAAGGGGTGATGATATTAATTAACAGTAATTTCGATCCGAATGTGCAAATTGTCCAAACAGATCCGCAAGGTAGATGGATTATTTTAAATATGTTATTGGACCATAAACAGATATGGCTCATTAACCTTTACGGACCAAATAATGATGATCCACACTTCTTTGACAATATATATAATAAATTATCAACCCTGCAAGCCATACAATACTCTATTATTATGGAGAGAGATTATAATACCGTTTTAAATAGCTCAATGGACCGTAAGGGAAATCACACTACAAACTATCACCCTCATGCTCTTAAGGAAATCGTGAATGTCATTGTCACGCCCTGGCTCTGGGGACACTGTTATGTTGAGCCAGGGTGTGTTGATCTATGTATTCTATTTCTATGTTGGGAGTTCTAGTTTGTTTATTTCTATGTTGGCCTGAGTGACTCCCAATCAGAGGCAACGAGTGTCAGCTGTGGCTGGTTGTCTCTGATTGGGAGCCATATTTAAACTGTCTGTTTTTCCCTTTGTGTTTGTGGGTTCTTGTTCGTGTTGGTTTGTGTTTGACCATTGACTGTCACGTCATCGTTTTGTTGTTTTTTGATCGTGTTTCATAAATAAAGAGTATGTTCGTCTGCAACGCTGCGCCTTGGTCCTCATCTCTTACCGGCGATCGTGACAGTCATGGATACATTAGAACTAGTAGATACAGTGAGGGAAAAAAGTATTTGATCCCCTGCTGATTTTGTACATTTGCCCACTGACAAAGACATGATCAGTCTATCATTTTAATGGTAGGTTTATTTGAACAGTGAGAGACAGAATAACAACAAAAAAATCCAGAAAAACGGATGTCAAAAATGTTATAAATTGATTTGCATTTTAATGAGGGAAATAAGTATTTGACCCCTCTGCAAAACATTACTAGTACTTGGTGGCAAAATCATTGTTGGCAATCACAGAGGTCAGACATTTATTGTAGTTGGCCACCAGGTTTGCACACATCTCAGGAGGGATTTTGTTCCACTCCTCTTTGCAGATCTTCTCCAAGTCATTAAGGTTTCGAGGCTGACGTTTGGCAACTCGAACCTTCAGCTCCCTCCACATATTTTCTATGGGATTAAGGTCTGGAGACTGGCTAGGCCACTCCAGGACCTTAATGTGCTTCTTCTTGAGCCACTCCTTTGTTGCCTTGGCCGTGTGTTTTGGGTCATTGTCATGCTGGTATACCCATCCATGACCCATTTTCAATGCCCTGGCTGAGGGAAGGAGGTTCTCACCCAAGATTTGACGGTACATGGCCCCGTCCATCGTCCCTTTGATGCAGTGAAGTTGTCCTGTCCCCTTAGCAGAAAAACACCCCCAAAGCATAATGTTTCCACCTCCATGTTTGACGGTGGAGATGGTGTTCTTGGGGTCATAGGCAGCATTCCTCCTCCTCCAAACACAGCGAGTTGAGTTGATGCCAAAGAGCTCGATTTTGGTCTCATCTGACCACAACACTTTCACCCAATTCTACTCTGAATCATTCAGATGTTCATTGGCAAGCTTCAGACGGGCCTGTATATGTGCTTTCTTGAGCAGGGGGACCTTGCGGGCGCTGCAGGATTTCAGTCCTTCACGGCGTAGTGTGTTACCAATTGTTTTCTTGGTGACTATGGTCCCAGCTGCCTTGAGATCATTGACAAGATCCTCCAGTGTATTTCTGGGCTGATTCCTCACCGTTCTCATGATCATTGCAACTCCACGAGGTGAGATCTTGCATGGAGCCCCAGGCCGAGGGAGATTGACAGTGCTTTGTGTTTCTTCCATTTGCAAATAATCGTACCAACTGTTGTCACCTTCTCACCAAGCTGCTTGGCCATGGTCTTGTAGCCCATTCCAGCCTTGTGTAGGTCTACAATCTTGTCCCTGACATCCTTGGAGAGCTCATTGGTCTTGGCCATGGTGGAGAGTTTGGAATCTGATTGATTGATTGCTTCTGTGGACAGGTGTCTTTTATACAGGTAACAAGCTGAGATTAGGAGCACTCCCTTTAAGAGTGTGCTCCTAAGCTCAGCTCGTTACCAGTATAAAAGACACCTGGGAGCCAGAAATCTTTCTGATTGAGAGGGGGTAAAATACTTATTTCCCTCATTAAAATGCAAATCAATTTATAACATTTTTGACATGCGTTTTTCTGGATTTTGTTGTTGTTATTCTGTCTCTCACTGTTCAAATAAACCTACCATTAAAATGATAGACTGATCATTTCTTTGTCAGTGGGCAAACGTACAAAATCAGAAGGGGATCAAATACTTTTTTCCCTCACTGTATATAGGCCTCCTGTAGCTCAGTTTGTAGAGCATGGCGCTTGCAATGCCAGGATTGTGGATTCGATTCCCACGGGGGGGCAGTATGAAAAATGTATGCACTCACTAACTGTAAGTCGCTCTGGATAAGAGCGTCTGCTAAATGACTAAAATGTAAATGTAAATATATGGAGGCTTAAATATCCTGATCTAGTGAGATATACATGGCAGAGACTATCAAGCTAGTCGTCTTGACTTCTTTCTTATGTCATTCTCGTTGGCACCAAAAGTTTAAAAAGTGTTGATCGGGGACAGAATGCAGTCGGACCATCATAATTGGCATATACATTACTCTTACTGAATTTCCACGTGGGCGTTGGAAATGTAATCAAAGCCTATTGGATGATAACTTGTTTTTAACTAGGACAGAGGAATTTATAACTTATTTTTTCCAACATAACATGGGTACAGCAAATCCCCTTATTGTATGGGACACTTTTAAATGTGCCTTTAGAGGCCATGCAATTCAGTA
The DNA here is from genome assembly GCF_964263955.1 of Coregonus lavaretus. Lineage (NCBI taxonomy): Eukaryota > Metazoa > Chordata > Actinopteri > Salmoniformes > Salmonidae > Coregonus > Coregonus lavaretus. The sequence continues at coordinate 19,937,757 of NC_139999.1, read as the reverse complement.
CTCATCTCGAAAACAAAAGCAATTTAGGTCAAAAGAGTCCATACTAACTAAGGAAATAGAAGGTCTAACAGAACAGATAGATAGCAATAAAAACTGTAACATAGAGGCTCAGAATAAATTAGAGGAAAAACAAAAAGAATGGAGAAACTTATTCAAGAAAGATCAAGTGTAATATATTATAAAAATAAAGCAAACTGGATGGAATATGGGGAAAAATGCACCAAATCCTTTTTTAATCTTCAACATAGAAATGCTATCAAAAATAATTTACTGAAACTGGTTACAAATGATGGAGTCACCCATGATTCACCAAATGATATTTTGAAGGTGGAAACAAAGTACTTTAAGCATATGTTTTTGTTTCAGTCGCCTCCATCTCCTCTAACTGAAGCTACTTGTAGAGATGTTTTTATATTGATAATGTAAAATTATCAGCCATACATAAACATGTGAAGGTGAAATTACAGAGGAGGAACTTTTGGATGCAATTAAAGACTTTAAGTCCGGGAAAACTCCAGGGTTGGATGGCATACCAGTCGCTGTATATGAAACCTTTTTTGATATTCTCAGAGGACCGTTATTAGCATGTTCTAACCACTCCTATGTAAATGGTAGATTATCAGACACTCAAGAAGGTCTGATTTCATTATTACTGAAACAGGATACAAGTGGAAAATATAAAGATCCAGTCCATTAAAAAAAAATTGGAGGCCCCTTACACTTCAGTGTTGTGATGCAAAAATTCTAGCAAAATGTATAACTTATAGAATTAAAAAGGTATTGTTGGACATTATTAATTCTAATCAGACAGGTTTCTTACATGGACGATACATTGGAGATAATATAAGGCAAGTACTGGAAACAATAGAACGCTATGGAAAATCTGGGAAACCAGGCCTGCTATTCATAGCATACTTTGAAAAGTAATTTTCATAAAGTACGACTGGGGTTTATATATAAATGCCTGGAGCATTTCAATTTAGGAGAATCTCTTATAAAATGGGTTAAAATCATGTATAGTAACCCTAGGTGTAAAATAGTAAATAGTGGCTATTTCTCCAAAAGTTTTAAACTGTCAAGAGGAGTGAAACAAGGTTGTCCACTATCGGCATATCTATTTATTATGGCCATCGAAATGTTAGCTATTAAAATCAGATCCAACAATAATATCAAGGGACTAGAAATCCAAGGCTTAAAAACAAAGGTGTCATTGTACGCTGATGATTCATGTTTTCTTTTAAATCCACAACTTGAATCCCTCCACCGCCTCATAGAGGATCTAGATACATTGTCTAACCTCTCTGGATTACAACCAAATTATGATAAATGTACTATATTACATATTGGATCACAAAAAAATTAAAATTTTACATTACCATGTACTTTACCAATAAAATGGTCTGATGGTGATGTGGATATACTCGGAATACATATCCCAAATGAAATAAATGATCTCACTCCAATAAATTTAAATAGAAAGTTAGCAAAAATAGATATGATCTTGCTACCATGGAAAGGTAAATACCTGTCAATTTGTGGAAAAATCACCCTGATTAACTCTTTAGTATTATCCCAGTTTACCTATTTGCTTATGGTCTTGCCTACGCCTAGCGAACAGTTTTTTAAATTATATGAGAAATAAATATTCCATTTTATTTGGAACGGCAAGCCAGACAAAATTAAACGGGCCTATTTATATAATGAATATGAATTTGGAGGACATAAATTATTAAATATTAAAGCATTAGACCTATCACTAAAAGCTTCAGTCATACAAAAGTTATATTTAAATCCGAACGGGTTCTCTAGCAAATTAGTAAGAATGTCTCACCCAATGTTCAAGAATGGCCTTTTTCCCTTTATTCAGATTACAACCTTTCACTTTCAGTTATTTGAAAAGGAAATCATTTCCCAAATATCACTATTTCTAAAACAAGCCATAGAATGTTGGTTGCAATTTCAATTTAATCCTCCAGAAACGACAGAACAAATAATGCAACAAATATTGTGGTTAAACTCAAATATACTAATTGATAAACAAACATTCATTTTTTGACAAAATGTTTAAAAAAGGTATAATCTTCGTAAATGATATCATAGGTAGGACTGGTGGAGTTATGTCGCACATGCAGCTAACAAAAACATATGGAAATGTCTGCTCTACCCAAAATTACAACAAAATAATTGCAGCATTACTGCAAAAATGGAAGAGGAAAGTGGAAGGGTGAAAAAGTAAGGAACTTGTCTGTCGGCCCTGCATTAAAGAACATAATTGGTTAAAGAAAATTGTGATAAATAAAAAAGTATACCAGTTTCATTTAAGGACCAAAGGATTGACAGCCATCCCAAATAGATTTGCAAAATAGTTGGGAAGAGATTTCTGACGTACTGATTTCATGGCATAGTGTTTTTGAACTGATACGCAAAACGACGCCGGATTCAAAACGTATAATTTTTCTATTTCAATTATTATATAAAATTCTTGCTACCAATAGAATGTCATTTATTTGGGGGATACAATCTTCCCAGCTCTGCAGAATATGCTGCGAAGAGACAGAATCATTAGATCATTTGTTTTGGTACTGTCCATTTGTAGCTTGTTTTTGGACACAGGTCCAGGAATGGCTAAAGGATTGCAATATTTACCTGGAGCTAACCCTGCAGATAGCACTACTGGGTGATCTGAAAAGTCATAGTCAATCGATCAATAATATAATAATACTTTTAGCAAAAATGTTTATTTTCAATTTACAATCTGTAGAAACAATGAGAATAGAAGGGTTCAGAACTTTTGTAAAACATCACAGTACAGTTGAAAAATATATGGCAAATAGAAGTATTTGATACACTGCCGATTTTGCAGGTTTTCCTACTTACAAAGCATGTAGAGGTCTGTAATTTTTATCATAGGTACACTTCAACTGTGAGAGACGGAATCTAAAACAAAAATCCAGAAAATCACATTGTATGATTTTTAAGTAATTAATTAGCATTTTATTGCATGACATAAGCATTTGATCACCTACCAACCAGTAAGAATTCGGCTCTCACAGACCTGTTAGTTTTTCTTTAAGAAGCCCTCCTGTTCTCCACTCATTACCTGTATTAACTGCACCTGTTTGAACTCGTTACCTGTATAAAAGACACCTGTCCACACACTCAATTAAACAGACTCCAACCTCTCCACAATGGCCAAGACCAGAGCGCTGTGTAAGGACATCAGGGTTAAAATTGTAGACCTGCACAAGGCTGGGATGGGCTACAGGACAATAGGCAAGCAGCTTGGTGAGAAGGCAACAAATGTTGGCACAATTATTAGAAAATGGAAGAAGTTCAAGAGGACGGTCAATCACCCTCGGTCTGGGGCTCCATGCAAGATCTCACCTTGTGGGGCATCAATGATCATGAGGAAGGTGAGGGATCAGCCCAGAACTACACAGCAGGACCTGGTCAATGACCTGAAGAGAGCTGGGACCACAGTCTCAAAGAAAACCATTAGTAACACACTATGCCGTCATGGATTAAAATCCTGCAGCGCACGCAAGGTCCCCCTGCTCAAGCCAGCGCATGTCCAGGCCCGTCTGAAGTTTGCCAATGACCATCTGGATGATCCAGAGGAGGAATGGGAGAAGGTCATGTGGTCTGATGAGACAAAAATAGAGCTTTTTGGTCTAAACTCCACTCGCCGTGTTTGGAGGAAGAAGAAGGATGAGTACAACCCCAAGAACACCATCCCAACCGTGAAGCATGGAGGTGGAAAAATCATTCTTTGGGTATGCTTTTCTGCAAAGGGGACAGGACGACTGCACCGTATTGAGGGGAGGATGGAAGGGGCCATGTATCGCGAGATCTTGGTCAACAACCTCCTTCCCTCAGTAAGAGCATTGAAGATGGGTCATGGCTGGGTCTTCCAGCATGACAACGACCCGAAACACAAAGCCAGGGCAACTAAGGAGTGGCTCCGTAAGAAGCATCTCAAGGTCCTGGAGTGGCCTAGCCAGTCTCCAGACCTGAACCCAATAGAACATCTTTGGAGGGAGCTGAAAGTCCGTATTGCCCAGCGACAGCCCCGAAACCTGAAGGATCTGGAGAAGGTCTGTATGGAGGAGTGGGCCAAAATCCCTTCTGCAGTGTGTGCAAACCTGGTCAAGACCTACAGGAAACGTATGATCTCTGTAATTGCAAACAAAGGTTTCTGTACCAAATATTAAGTTCTGCTTTTCTGATGTATCAAATACTTATGTCATGCAATAAAAAGCAAATGAATTACTTAAAAATCATACAATATATATATACACTGCTCAAAAAAATTAAGGGAACACTAAAATAACACATCCTAGATCTGAATGAATGAAATAATCTTATTAAATACTTTTTTCTTTACATAGTTGAATGTGCTGACAACAAAATCACACAAAGATTATCAATGGAAATCAAATGTATCAACCCATGGAGGTCTGGATTTGGAGTCACCCTCAAAATTAAAGTGGAAAACCATACTACAGGCTGATCCAACTTTGATGTAATGTCCTTAAAACAAGTCAAAATGAGGCTCAGTAGTGTGTGTGGCCTCCACGTGCCTGTATGACCTCCCTACAACGCCTGGGCATGCTCTTGATGAGGTGGCGGATGGTCTCCTGAGGGATCTCCTCCCAGACCTGGACTAAAGCATCCGCCAACTCCTGGACAGTCTGTGGTGCAATGTGGCGTTGGTGGATGGAGCGAGACATGATGTCCCAGATGTGCTCAATTGGATTCAGGTCTGGGGAACGGGCGGGCCAGTCCATAGCATCAATGCCTTCCTCTTGCAGGAACTGCTGACACACTCCAGCCACATGACGTCTAGCATTGTCTTGCATTAGGAGGAACCCAGGGCCAACCGCACCAGCAAATGGTCTCACAAGGGGTCTGAGGATCTCATCTCGGTACCTAATGGCAGTCAGGCTACCTCTGGCGAGCACATGGAGGGCTGTGCGGCCCCCCAAAGAAATGCCACCCCACACCATGACTGACCCACCGCCAAACCGGTCATGCTGGAGGATGTTGCAGGCAGCAGAACGTTCTCCACGGCGTCTCCAGACTCTGTCACGTCTGTCACATGTGCTCAGTGTGAACCTGCTTTCATCTGTGAAGAGCACAGGGCGCCAGTGGCGAATTTGCCAATCTTGGTGTTCTCTGGAAAATGCCAAACGTCCTGCACGGTGTTGGGCTGTAAGCACAACCCCCACCTGTGGACGTCGGGCCCTCATACCACCCTCATGGAGTCTGTTTCTGACCGTTTGAGCAGACACATGCACATTTGTGGCCTGCTGGAGGTCATTTTGCAGGGCTCTGGCAGTGCTCCTCCTGCTCCTCCTTGCACAAAGGCGGAGGTAGCAGTCCTGCTGCTGGGTTGTTGCCCTCCTACGGCCTCCTCCACGTCTCCTGATGTACTGGCCTGTCTCCTGGTAGCGCCTCCATGCTCTGGACACTACGCTGACAGACACAGCAAACCTTCTTGCCACAGCTCGCATTGATGTGCCATCCTGGATGAGTTGCACTACCTGAGCCACTTGTGTGGGTTGTAGACCGTCTCATGCTACCACTAGAGTGAAAGCACCGACAGCATTCAAAAGTGACCAAAACATCAGCCAGGAAGCATAGGAACTGAGAAGTGGTCTGTGGTCACCATCTGCAAAACCAGTCCTTTATTGGGGGTGTCTTGCTAATTGCCTATAATTTCCACCTGTTGTCTATTCCATTTGCACAACAGCATGTGAAATGTATTGTCAATCAGTGTTGCTTCCTAAGTGGACAGTTTGATTTCACAGAAGTGTGATTGACTTGGAGTTACATTGTGTTGTTTAAGTGTTCCCTTTATTTTTTTGAGCAGTGTATATAAATATATAATTTTCTGGATTTTTGTTTTAGATTCAGTCTCTCACAGTTGAAGTGTACCTATGATAAAAATTACAGACCTCTACATGCTTTGTAAGTAGGAAAACCGGCAAAATCGGCAGTGTATCAAATACTTGTTCTCCCCACTGTATATGTATTTATATGTATCTATGTGTATATGTATGTATGTATGTATGTATGTATGTATATGTATAAGTGTGTATATATATATATATATATATATATATATATATATATATATATATATATATATATATATATATTGCGAGAGAAAAAAACATATGGGGGATTGGAAGTGATGCAGACAATTACATTGATGGAAGTTACAATCTATCTGCAATATTAAAGATGACTACCCCCTAAAAAATAAAAGCCAACAGGGCTTTACAAAGTGTTTACACGTCTGCTGTGACCTTTACCATCTCTCTTAATGAGATTTCCATCGATTCACTTTCCCTAAGAAATAAATCAATCGGCTTTGACAACTCTATAAAAAATTGACACAACGCTCCTCAATGCGCCACGTTCACCCTGAACCTGGCATTGGCAGGTAATGAGACACCGACACCCTATAAAGCAGTCTGCTTGTTGTTAGGAGACATGAGTGGAGATGAGATGCGGGGTAGGGTGGGGAGACAGCAGCTAATAGCAATGGCCCTATCTGGTGCAGATTACATGCAGTATATAGGCAGTACTTCTCCACTTCTCCTTCCACCACCTGGTCAAATTTGACTGATCTTCATTTGGTTGATTAAAGGTAGACTCAGCGATATGACGTAGATGCAGAAAGTAAACAGCATAGTTGGTCAATTTCCGCAACAACTAAGAGCGTTGAAGCATGAAGCTTAATTTCTCTGCTGTTTTGTTCCCGTGACTACCATGCTGTGAACAGCGTGAAGCGAACCAGTGCACATGCGTAGATACTGTGTGAGGTTGAAGTCTTGCATCTCGCTCATCTCAATATCTGCGGTCCTGTTCGTGGCAACATCATTTGGTTGAGTCTACCTTTAAAGCAGCATGCTGCATGTGGAGAGATAGAGGATGAAGGGAAACAATAAGAGTGGAAGGCTCAGGACGCAGGAGACTGAGGAGAGGGCTCTTTTTATAGCCTTGATCCAATAAGGGAGATGTCAGTAATGTTCAGAGATGACAGGATGTGAAATATTCGATGTTCCGCATCAATTACCTCCCACTGGGGCACAGGGAGCTTTTTTTGGTGTTACAGAGGGGGAGGGGTTAGAGGAGGATGTGGTAAAGAGGGGGTAGGGGGTTGTTATGGGGTCTGGGTCCATCAAAGTGACACATGGATGAGTTGGAGAGAGAGAGAGAGAGAGAGAGAGAGATTAGACGTGTGATTAGACAGACAGAAGGAAGTTTTGAGAGGTAAATGAGCAGGAGCTCAGCAATTAGGTGTCAACTGCACTGATTGAGGATGACAGGGGAGCAGAGTACACACACACGCAAATAACAGCGAGGACATTTTTGTTTCATTTACTGGGTTTATAAATTGGATCTGATAAGCAATTAATCGTCTAATTGGCCATTGGAGAGCCTGTCATTTCCCCGGAGTCGCTCTCGCTACAGTGGGCAGAAGAGTGGAGAACTCTGGCAATAAGACACTGATAGTGCTGGGTCATTGGAAACACATTACAAAACTACACTCTTAGAAAAAGGGTTCCAAAATGGTTCTTCGGCTGTCCCCATAGGAGAACCCTTTTTGGTTCCAGGTAGAACTATTTTGGGTTCCATGTAGAACCCTCTGTGGAAAGGGTTATACAGTGAGGGAAAAAAGTATTTGATCCCCTGCTGATTTTGTACATTTGCCCACTGACAAAGACATGATCAGTCTATCATTTTAATGGTAGGTTTATTTGAACAGTGAGAGACAGAATAACAACAACAAAATCCAGAAAAACGCATGTCAAAAATGTTATAAATTGATTTGCATTTTAATGAGGGAAATAAGTATTTGACCCCTCTGCAAAACATGACTTAGTACTTGGTGGCAAAACCCTTGTTGGCAATCACAGAGGTTAGACGTTTCTTGTAGTTGGCCACCAGGTTTGCACACATCTCAGGAGGGATTTTGTCCCACTCCTCTTTGCAGATCTTCTCCAAGTCATTAAGGTTTCGAGACTGACGTTTGGCAACTCAAACCTTCAGCTCCCTCAAAAGATTTTCTATGGGATTAAGGTCTGGAGACTGGCTAGGCCACTCCAGGACCTTAATGTGCTTCTTCTTGAGCCACTCCTTTGTTGCCTTGGCTGTGTGTTTTGGGTCATTGTCATGCTGGAATACCCATCCACGACCCATTTTCAATGCCCTGGCTGAGGGAAGGAGGTTCTCACCCAAGATTTGACGGTACATGGCCCCGTCCATCGTCCCTTTGATGCGGTGACATTGTCCTGTCCCCTTAGCAGAAAAACACCCCCAAAGCATAATGTTTCCACCTCCATGTTTGACGGTAGGGATGGTGTTCTTGGGGTCATAGGCAGCATTCCTCCTCCTCCAAACACGGCGAGTTGAGTTGATGCCAAAGAGCTCGATTTTGGTCTCATCTGACCACAACACTTTCACCCAGTTCTCCTCTGAATCATTCAGATGTTCATTGGCAAACTTCAGATGGGCCTGTATATGTGCTTTCTTGAGCAGGGGGACCTTGCGGGCGCTGCAGGATTTCAGTCCTTCACGGCGTAGTGTGTTACCAATTGTTTTCTTGGTGACTATGGTCCCAGCTGCCTTGAGATCATTGACAAGATCCTCCAGTGTAGTTCTGGACTGATTCCTCATTGTTCTCATGATCATTGCAACTCCACGAGGTGAGATCTTGCATGGAGCCCCAGGCCGAGGGAGATTGACAGTTATTTTGTGTTTCTTCCATTTGCGAATAATCGCACCAACTGTTGTCACCTTCTCACCAAGCTGCTTGGCGATGGTCTTGTAGCCCATTCCAGCCTTGTGTAGGTCTACAATCTTGTCCCTGACATCCTTGGATAGCTCTTTGGTCTTGGCCATGGTGGAGTGTTTGGAATCTGATTGATTGATTGCTTCTGTGGACAGGTGTCTGTGGAGTGTGCTCCTGATCTCAGCTCGTTACCTGTATAAAAGACTCCTGGGAACCAGAAATCGTTCTGATTGAGAGGGGGTCAAATACTTATTTCCCTCATTAAAATGCAAATCAATTTATAACATTTTTGACATGCGTTTTTCTGGATTTTGTTGTTGTTATTCTGTCTCTGTTCAAATAAACCTACCATTAAAATGATAGACTGATCATTTCTTTGTCAGTGGGCAAATGTACAAAATCAGCAGGCGATCAAATACTTTTTTCCCTCACTGTACATGGAACCCAAAAGGGTTCTACCTGGAACCAAAAAGGGTTCTTCAAAGGGTTCTCCTATGTGGATAGACAAAGAACCCTTTTAGGTTCTAGATAGCACCTTTTTTTAAAGAGTGTTCTCTGTATGGCAAAGTAGCTAATAGGCTGAGTATGAGACGATGGGAACAGACACGTTGTTATTAGACATCAGTTAAAACCAAAAACCAAAGGGAATAGGGACTAACACAAAGATTAGGAGGAAACACGCTCACCCCTGTAAACAAGAACAGAACAATGTTTTAGGGTCAACACGTTAACAAAACAGGGAAGTATGTAGCCTAGCGGTTAAGAGCGTTGAGCCAGTAACCGAAAAGTCACTGTCGATATGCAAGGCACTTAACCCTAATTTCTCCTGTATGTCGCTCTGGATAATGACAACATTTTTTATCCTCTCTCACTCAAATCAGATGGAGACTGAGGAGTGTCTCCGGGGATGTCATACAACACTGGACCTGAGGTGTCTGATCTGAGCTTTCTGTGTTTGGTTCCTCTCTACCTCTGCTGAGCTGTCAGTCAATCACCACATAATATGGAGATAATAAAATGAGATTCCTCCGGTTTGCAGTGAGACATCAGACACATAAAGAACATGATGGATGGATCAGAACAGCACACATGCCGAGGGGGACTGAGCCATGCATTCACTGGAAGTGATTCTTAATGGAATTGACCCTGTAATAACCTCACCTCCCTCTTTCTCTCCTATTATTCTCTCCATCTCCATGCCTCATCACACACCCAAGAACAGGGCTTTTGTGAAAAGAGGTCCGTTCTGTACACCAGACAGCCGCTGCTGCAATGTTTGCCTCCATACTGTATTTCAATGAGTCAGCAAAATTCTAAATGCAGCAATTCATAATTAATCCGGTCCCAGGCGCGAATCCAACTGAGCCAAATGCTTCCCTCTCTTTCACGGTGGCACCATCAGGAAATCACTCTCTCTCTTTTTAATTAGCTACGTAGAGCCCCCACACATGATCTCCTCTCCTGCTGTTCACCCTACACAGGGGGCTGGTTGTGTGCTGTAGGTCGGTAAGTGTCAAGGGGTGCTGAAGGTGGGTGTGGTGCATGAATCAAGCGCAGGACGCAGAAGCTCAGTCCAAAAGACTTTAGTGCAATATACACGTAGAAAATAAGCACAATAAGCCCGAAGGTGAAATAACGGCGCACACAGGCGTCAATCAAACGGCGCACTAACATGTGCGAAAAACCTCTCCAAAACACTGGAGGGAAGTACGTAGCTCCAACACGAAACAGAAGATCAATCACACACAAAGACAAACACACACAACGAGAACTAAATAGGACACTAACGAGGACTAACAAGACACAGGTGTACAACATCAAGACAAAACCAAACGAACATGAAACATAGATCGGTGGCAGCTAGTACTCCGGGGACGACGACCGCCGAAGCCTGCCCGAACCAGGAGGAGGAGCAGCCTCGGCCGAAACCGTGACAGTACCCCCCCCCCCTTGACGCGCGGCTCCAGCCGTGTGCCGACCCCGGCCTCGGGGACGACCAGGAGGACGCGGAGCAGGGCGCGCGGGATGGTCCCGGTGGAACTCCGACAGGAGAGATGGGTCTAGGATGTCCCTCCGCGGCACCCAGCACCGCTCCTCCGGGCCGTACCCCTCCCACTCCACGAGATACTGGAGACCCCCCATCCGGCGTCTTGAGTCCAAGATGGACCGAACGGTGTACGCCGGAGCCCCCTCGATGTCCAGTGGGGGCGGAGGAGTCTCCCCTATCTCATTGTCCTGGAGTGGACCAGCTACCACCGGCCTGAGAAGAGACACATGGAACGAGGGGTTAATATTCTTATACTCAACAGGTAGATGTAACCTATAACACACCTCGTTCAATCTTCTCAGGACTTTAAAGGGCCCCACAAACCGCCGGCCCAGCTTCCGGCAGGGCAGGCGGAGGGGTAGGTTTCTGGTAGAGAGCCAGACTCGATCTCCGGGTGTGTACACCGGCCCCTCACTGCGGTGGAGATCGGCGCTCGCCTTGTGACGAAGGACGGCCCGCTGCAGGTGGACATGGGCAGCGTTCCACGTCTCTTCCGAGCGCCTCATCCAATCATCCACCGCAGGGGCCTCGATCTGGCTCTGATGCCAAGGTGCCAGAACCGGCTGATAACCTAACACACATTGGAAGGGGGTTAGGTTGGTAGAGGAGTGGCGGAGAGAGTTCTGGGCCATCTCGGCCCAGGGAATGTACCGTGCCCACTCCTCCGGCCGGCCCTGGCAATACGACCTCAGAAACCTACCCACATCCTGGTTGACACGTTCTACCTGCCCGTTACTCTCCGGGTGGTACCCTGAGGTAAGGCTAACCGAGACCCCCAAACGCTCCATGAACGCTCTCCAAACACGGGAGGTAAACTGGGGGCCTCGATCAGACACTATATCCTCGGGTACCCCGTAATGCCGGAAGACGTGGGTAAATAGGGCCTCAGCGGTCTGTAGGACAGTAGGAAGACCCGACATAGGGAGAAGACGACAGGCCTTAGAGAACCGGTCCACAACGACCAGGATGGTGGTATTCCCCTGAGAGAGGGGAAGGTCTGTCACAAAATCCACCGAGAGGTGGGACCATGGTCGTTGTGGAACGGGCAGGGGTTGTAACTTACCCCTGGGCAGATGTCGGGGCGCCTTACACTGGGCGCATACCGAGCATCCCTAGCCAAAGTGGGCCACCAGTATTTAGTGCTAAGGCAATGCACTGTCCGGCCAATACCCGGATGTCCAGAGGAGGGTGACGTGTGAGCCCAGTAAATGAGTCGATCCCGAATCTCGAGCGGAACGTACTTCCGACCCTCAGGACACTGTGGAGGGCTGGGGTCGGTACGCAACGCTCGCTCGATTTCGGCATCGACCTCCCACACCACCGGTGCCACAAGGCAAGACTCCGGTAGTATGGGAGTAGGCTCAACGGACCTCTCCTCCGTGTCATACCGCCGGGACAGCGCATCTGCCTTACCATTCTGGGACCCAGGGATGTACGTGATTTTAAATACGAACCTGGTGAGAAACATACTCCATCGAGCCTGGCGAGGGTTCAGTCTCCTCGCTGCCCGGATGTACTCCAGGTTCCGATGGTCAGTCAAAATGAGGAAAGGGTGTTGAGCCCCCTCAAGCCAATGCCTCCACACCTTAAGGGCTTGAACTACAGCTAACAGCTCCCTGTCCCCAACGTCATAGTTACGCTCCGCCGGGCTGAGCTTTTTTGAGTAAAAAGCACAGGGGCGGAGTTTAGGTGGCGTGCCGGACCGTTGAGAGAGAACGGCCCCTTTACCAGCCTCAGACGCGTCTACCTCAACCTGAAAGGGTAATGCGGGATCCGGATGCGCCAGCACCGGAGCCGACGTAAACAGGTCCTTCAGTCTCCTAAAGGCCCTGTCCGCATCAGCTGACCACTGCAGGCGCACCGGACCTCCTTTCAGAAGGGACGTGATGGGAGCTGCCACCTGTCCAAAACCCCGGATAAACCTCCGGTAGTAATTCGCAAAGCCCAAGAACTGCTGCACCTCCTTTACAGTGGTTGGAGTTTGCCTCACCCCTGACGCGGACAACCGATAACCCAAAAAGGAGACCGACTCCTGGAAAAACAGACATTTCTCTGCCTTGACATATAGGTCGTGCTCCAACAGCCTCCTCAATACACGACGCACCAGGGTTATATGCTCGGCTCGGGTAGACGAGTACACCAGAATGTCATCAATGTACACGACCACCCCTTGTCCCTGCATATCCCGGAAAATGTCATCTACGAAGGATTGGAAGACTGATGGAGCATTCATCAACCCATATGGCATGACGAGATATTCGAAATGACCTGACGTGGTACTAAACGCTGTCTTCCATTCGTCGCCCTCCCTAATGCGCACCAAGTTATACGCGCTCCTGAGATCCAATTTTGTGGAAAACCGCGCTCCATGCAATGACTCTGTCATGGTCGCAATCAGAGGGAGTGGATAACTGTATTTCACAGTAATCTGATTGAGACCACGGTAATCAATGCACGGGCGCAACCCTCCATCTTTCTTCTTCACAAAAAAGAAACTCGAGGAGGCGGGAGAAGTGGAGGGCCGAATGTATCCCTGTCTCAAAGATTCGGCTATGTAAGTCTCCATAGCTTTTCTCTCCTCTTGAGACAAAGGATACACGTGGCTCCGTGGGAGTGCTGCTCCTGCCTGGAGATCAATCGCACAATCCCCCTGTCTATGAGGAGGCAACTGCGTCGCCCTAGTTTTACTAAACACGAGAGCTAAATCCCCATATTCAGGCGGAATGTGCAGTGCGGGCACTTGGTTTGGACTTTCCACCGAAGTCGCCCCCACGGAAACACCCAGACATCGCCCCTCGCACTGAGCAGACCACCCATCGAGAGCCCTCTGTTGCCACGAAATAGCAGGGTTATGGGTGCTTAACCAGGGAATTCCCAGCACCACTGGGTACGCAGGAGAGTCGATCAGATACAGCTGTATAGTCTCTTCATGACCCCCCTGCGCACACATCCTAAGTGGTGCTGTGATCTCCCTAATCAACCCGACCCCAACGGGCGGCTATCTAAGGCATGAACGGGAAAAGGTTTGTCAACAGGTAGGAGAGGGATCCCTAAATCTAAACAAAACTTCCGATCAACAAAATTCCCAGCTGCGCCTGAATCTACTAGCGCCTTATGCTGGGAATGAGGTGCAACCTGTGGAAAACCCACAGGTATACAAAAGTGCGCAACAGAAAGCTCTGGGTAAGTGGGACGTCTACTCACCTGGGAGGCCCCCCCAGTGCGTGGCCTTTTGTCTTCTCCCCCGGAGAACCCTCCCCAGCACCTGGCCGCAGTGTGCCCTCCACGACCGCACTTGGTGCAGGAGACAGGCCCCCTCGGGCTCCTCCTCCTCCTTTCTCTAGCGCCGGCACCCCCGAGCTCCATAGGGCTCGGCTCGGAGGTGCCGGAGGGCGGAATGGACGGACCCCCCTCGGGACGTCCACGGGTGGCCAGCAGGGTGTCCAGACGGATGGACATATCGACCAACTGGTCGAAGGTGAGATGGGTATCCCTGCAGGCCAACTCACGTTGAACGTCCTCCCGTAGGCTACATCGAAAATGGTCGATGAGGGCCCGTTCATTCCACCCTGCGTCCGCCGCTAGAGTCCGGAACTCTAGAGCAAACGCCTGTGCACTCCTCCTCCCCTGTCTCAGGTGGACTAGACGCTCCCCCGCCGCTTTGCCCTCAGGTGGATGGTCGAACACGGCCTTGAAGCGGCGGGAGAACTCGGCGTAGGAGATGGTGTTGGCGTCCATCTTCCTCCACTCGGCGTTAGCCCACTCCAACGCCTTGCCCGTGAGACAGGAGATGAGGGCGGAAACGCTCTCATGTCCCGAGGGCACCGGGTGTACAGTGGCCAGGTAGAGCTCCACCTGCAGGAGGAACCCCTGACACCCGGCAGCTGTTCCGTCATACGCCCTCGGGAGCGAGAGCCGAATCCCCCTGGGTTCCGGACCTGGGACTGGTGGACCGGCCGATGGGGTTGGCAGGATAGGTGGAGGTGTGGGTACCCCGCTGGCCTCCCATCGGTGCAGGGTGTTGATGACGTCCTGTAGAGCGGTCCCCAGTTGTCGTATCTGGTCATCTTGGCCGCGAACATGCTCCTCGAGCGACTCAGGCGTAACTGCAGATCCTGCTGATTCCATTTTGGTGTGTGATTCTGTCAAGGGGTGCTGAAGGTGGGTGTGGTGCATGAATCAAGCGCAGGACGCAGAAGCTCAGTCCAAAAGACTTTAGTGCAATATACACGTAGAAAATAAGCACAATAAGCCCGAAGGCGAAATAACGGCGCACACAGGCGTCAATCAAACGGCGCACTAACATGTGCGAAAAACCTCTCCAAAACACTGGAGGGAAGTACGTAGCTCCAACACGAAACAGAAGATCAATCACACACAAAGACAAACACACACAACGAGAACTAAATAGGACACTAACGAGGACTAACAAGACACAGGTGTACAACATCAAGACAAAACCAAACGAACATGAAACATAGATCGGTGGCAGCTAGTACTCCGAGGACGACGACCGCCGAAGCCTGCCCGAACCAGGAGGAGGAGCAGCCTCGGCCGAAACCGTGACAGTAAGGGGGGAACGGGTAGGTACTCTACTCTATTTGGGCATAATCAGTGAGGCTTTGGGCCTGAAGATCATTAAGATCAACATCTAGCAACGCCTGCAATCAGCTCTCCCTAATGAATGTTTAAGGAAGTAGGGTTGTTTTACATTTGCAGTTTGTGTGTTACTGTGCTGTAATGTATTAGTGGACATAATTGTCCAAGAAAACAACATCCTCTGTCCCATCTAGCACAGAACGTTCTGAGAACCATATGTTTCTTAGAGCTTGGTGAGAGCATGGTTGTCACGGATCCCCCCGGCACTGCTGCTCATTCCGTTCACCAGCTCCGGAGGTCTACGTCACCAGCCTTCTAGCTGTCACTGAACTAGATCATTACCACCAACACCGGACTGTCTTGTCTCATTACGCACACCTGGTTCCCATTCCCCCTGATTAGTATGTGTATATATGTGCCTTCTGTTCCCCATTGTCCTTGTCGATAATTGTCCCATGTCCGTTGGTCTCGTGAGTACAGTGTATTGTGCTCTTGTTGTTTACGGGTCTCGTCCCGTGTTTTGTGTAGAGGTTACACCTCGCTCTTTGTTTGGGTTACATCCCTTTTGTATATATATATACGTGTTTATGTTGGGTGGAGTAATAAAACCCCTAATACGTATTCCTGCGCCTGTCTTCAAATCATTTTACAATGTGACAATGGTTGTCCTATGGTTATTTTGCATACAACCTTCCCACAACTTTCTGGGAATGGTGCAGGATAGTTGCTCACTTCTGAACATTCTCAGCACATTTAAGGAACTTGGACAAAAAAACTTTATTTTCTTGGTATTTCATTACTTTAACATAACGTTTCATAACAGTTTGGTTACATTTCATAAACATTTTGGTAATGTTCTAGGAACGTTCTCCAATTGTTTTGACATTGGGAATGTTCTCAAATAGTTCCGAGAACATTAAAAAACAACGTTCTTCTGTGGGAATTTCAGTACTTTAGCATAACGTTTCCTACAGGTTTCCTAATGGTTCTATTTAAAGTCATGTTCTCAAATTGTTCAGAGAACGTCATGAACATTTTTCATTAAAACCACAAGAAAACATAAGAATGTTCTAAGAATGTTATTTAAAAACATACATTCCGTTCTCAGCATCAACAAAACTCTCTCTATCCTCTGTCTTTTTAAGGGTGTGTTCGTAAATTCAATCTGGAGTGCCAGAGTGCGCTCAGAGTGCGCTCTGGGCATTCGTAAATTCAGAGCGTTGTCAGATTGTCCGTTCGTAAATTCAGAGCGTTTCGTTCTCTGAGCGTTCAGAGCGCACACTGGACGCTCTGGCCGAAGAGTAGGGTTGATCCAAGTGTTCTGACCTCACAAAGGCAGTCAAGCACCCAAACTAACTGGCTAACGAGAAAATCTCACTCTGACCATTTTACTCATCCTAGCAGAGCTGGTTAGGGTTTTTTCATGTTATCCAGAGCGTTGGTGACTGTAACTGTGCTGCTGGCAACAATTTAATTAAGCTTTTTTTGCAGACGTTTACTGACACCGGCCATATTCAACGGGTGTTGAACGTTCGTAAATTAATCAGTTATTCTGCGCTCCGGCACACTCAAATGAGAGTGCTCTGAAATCGGAGTAGATAGCCAGAGTGAATTTACGAACGCACTCTAAGTGTGTTCAGGTGTGTTGGCCGCGCCCACTAAATGGTCACACCTGGTCTTAATTAGTGATTCTTTCCATTGAAACAGGGTCTGTTTGAATAGATTGAATTGAACAGCTTTGTATGAGTTTAAAAAACATGGCATGCTAACTCCATCATGGTGGCACAGTGGACTAAGTCCATGGACAGAGAACTAAAAAGAAATGTGTTTGCATCATTAATGCCTAAGAAAATGAATTTACATGTGTCCTATCTGTGCCAAACTAAGCTAGCAGTGTTATTAAAAGTCTTATTGAAACATGTTCTCAGAACGTTATTTACAGTGCATTGGTAAAGTATTCAGACTCCTTGACTTTTTTCACATTTTGTTACGTTACAGCCTTTTTCTAAAATGGATAAAAAAAAATACAAAATCCTCATACATTTACACACAATACCCCATAATGACAAAGCAAAAACAGGTTTTTAGAAATGTTTGCAAATGTATAAAAAACAAACAGAAATACCTTATTTAGGTGCCTCCTGTTTCGATTGATCATCCTTGAGATGTTTCTACAACTTGATTGGAGTCCACTTGTGGTAAATTCAGTTGATTGGACATGATTTGGAAAGGCACACACCTGTCTATATAAGGTCCCACAGTTGACAGTGCATGTCAGAGCAAAAACCAAGCCATGAGGTCGAAGGAATTGTCCGTAGAGCTCCGACACAGGATTGTGTCGAGGCACAGATCTGGGGAAGGGTACCAAAAAATGTCTGCAGCATTGAAGGTCGACAAGAACACAGTGGCCTCCATCATTCTTAAATGGAAGAAGTTTTGGAACCACCAAAACTCTTCCTAGAGTTGGCCGCCCGGCCAAACTAAGCAATCGGGGAAGAAGGGCCTTGGTCAGGAAGGTGACCAAAAACCCGATGGTCACTCTGACAGAGCTACAGAGTTATTCTGTGGCCTTTATGGTAGAGTAGCCAGACGGAAGCCACTCCTCAGTAAAAGGCACATGACAGCCCGCTTGGAGTTTGCTAAAAGGCACCTAAAGGTCTCAGACCTTGAGAACTTGATGAAAACCTGCTCCAGAGCGCTCAGGACCTCAGACTGGGGCGGTTCACCTTCCAACAGGACATCGACCCTAAGCACACAGCCAAGACAGCGCAGGAGTGGCTTCGGGACAAGTCTCTGAATGTCCTTGAGCGGCCCAGCCAGAGCCCGGACTTGAACCTGATCTAACATCTCTGGAGAGACCTGAAAATAGCTGTGCAGCAACGCTTCCCATCCAACCTGACTGAGCTTGAGAGAATCTGCAGAGAAGAACGGGAGAAACTCCCCAAATACAGGTGTGCCAAGCTTGTAGCGTCATACACAAGAAGAGTCGAGGCTGTAATCGCTGCCAAAGGTGCTTCAACAAAGTACTGAGTCTGAATACTTATTTAAATGTGATATTTCAGTTAAAAAAATTATATAAACCTGTTTTTGCTTTGTCATTATGGGGTATTGTGTGTAGATTGATGAGGGTGGAAAAAACTATTTAATCCATGTTAGAATAAGGATGTAACGTAACAAAATGTGGAAAAAGTCAAGGGGTCTGAATACTTTCCGAATGCACTGTAATTACCTTCAAATAAAACCTCCCAGGAAAACTTCCAGGGAACCATAGTAAAACAATAGCAACCTAAAAATGAATGTTCCCAGAACAGGCAAAATGTTCACTTCCGGTCTCAGAACATTAAAAAAACTTCAGTTTTACCGGTCAGGAAACGTACGGCTTCTTTCTTAGAACCAATGGGATGCCAAAAACGTACGTTCCCACAAATTCAAAGGAACCAAATGTGCTAGCTGGGGTCTTTTCACATAAGAGGAAATGTGAATATTCCCATAGGTTGGAGTTGTTATAGTATCACTTACTGTCAATTATTTGCAAATTGATTGTTTTATATATTTCATATCGGACATGCTGTCTAAAGGAAGATTGAAATGACCCTCTTGTGATGTGCAGAACAAATTCCCTGTAGCCTCTGTCAAAACGTGTCTGCTAAAGACACGTTGTCCATGACAACCATCGCTCTTGGGAGAGAGGGGCTGTGCTCTGCCTTGCAGTGAGGTTGGCCACATCCCTTTTAATGTATTTCAGTCATGCGTAAAGCCATACTACTAGTACTAGTACTACTACTACTACTTCTACTTCTACTGCAACACACACACACATGCACGCACGCATGCACTCTCACTCACTCACTCACTCACTCACTCACTCACTCACTCACTCACTCACTCACTCACTCACACACCACACAAACACACACACACACACACACACACACAGAGACTATAGCTCATCCACATTGCTTCAGTTTCCATTTGAACAGATTATTGTAGTATTCTCTCACAGAGTGCTGAGAAACAAACATGTGTGCTGCCTGTGTCTCCTCAAGTGGTTGAGTGTGATATAAGAGAATATCCATGAATGCAGTGAGACATGGATGCCTGGAGTGAAAGCCTTAAATATGTGTTGTGTGAGTGTACAGTAATAACACAGTCTGACTGCTGATGATGTGGCACACCATTAGGGATGTGAGGTGTTCCATCTGGCATTGACCCTATCAGTACGACTCCCCCATGCATCACAAAGTCACACAGCTTTACTTTCTTATCCTTCATTTTCTATTTTAAACCCCATTGTTGATCCAGAGAAGCCTGCCTGAGCACCACCAAGTGCTTTTCCTCCCTTTGTCTCTCTTTTCTTTTCTTTTTTCCACTTCTCCCTGACATCTGAGCCAACAATCAATGCCATTTCATTCTGCTGAAGGAACAAATGGAATTCCAGCAGAGAGAACATAGCAGTGGCAGTGAACAAAACCTTTCTGTGACGCTGCAACAACATCTGTGCGTTTGCAACTATGGGGCAAAACAGATGAGTTGGCTTCGATTGTTGACAACATGTAAACTATAAGTCTCCAAATGTTTATTGAAAACATCAATACAATGAGTACTTGTTGTCTCTCAAATACATAATTACAGTTGTTGGTTAGCTAGCTAGCGAATCTTTGCCATATTAGCATAGACATGACATGTCAAAACACATCAAAACAAGACATGATATCAATAACAAGGTACAACGAGCTGAAAGGAGCCACCTACGATTCCCCCACATGGCAGTTTCTTGTCATTGTTGCTAGCTATCTGACCGTTCAGAATCACAACACCACACGTCTTTCTGCCTCATCGATGCACATGCATCATTTTCGTGACATTGTCAGCCAACCCATCTCTCACCACGCAGGCTATGTTTTCTACTGTGATTAAATCCTATTTTCTGAGTAGGGTCTATCTGCGGACCGAAGACTGGGGGGCGCAGCGTGTGGGGCGCGGCGTGTAGTGACGATCGACTACACACCGCGCCCACCAAGTAGTGCTAGCTAGCTTGTTATTTCCCTCGTCTTAACGTTAACATAACTATGTGAAAGCAATGCTCGGCAGGCGGGGGCAAAGGACACTGTATCCCGGTGTCCCCTAGCTAGCAGCCTCCTTCTTCGGTGTGGTTTTTCAGCAGATGGCATCCAACGTTATCGGTGCATTACCGCAACCTACTGTGCTGGAGTGTGGGCCAGAGTCAGCGCTAGCAGCCTCAATGGCAGTGGGCATGGCATGTAGTGACATGTATTGGGTGTGGCATGTAGTGGGTGCGGCATGTAGTAACCGCAGTCCGCACATAGACATTATTGTATTTTCTTTGCCTCGGCTGAACGGCTTCCACGGGCACGAGCACCGCCTACCGCTCTGCCTAGATCGAATTTCGGCCCCCGCCTTCATTGAAAAGGTATGGGCAACCCCGCTCGTCCGCTCTCTGTCTGTGAGCAACTTTATTGCCGTGCTTCTGCATTCTCTAACGACCACTAGTAGCTGCTGCTGTTGCTGTTGTGATTGAATGGCCAATGCCTTTACCAGGCCTTTAGAATTTGAAAAAATATGAATGGGTAGCTAGATCCCTCTCAGGTTCACAGCACAGGCAGAAGTGTTTAATAAAAATCTGATAGAGATGTGCCAGTTAGGAAGGAAACTAAATGGGAAAGGAGGCTTGAAAGAACATATCAGCCCTCCAAATATAGCAGCACTGACAGGAAATAGTGTACATATGTGCTGAGTATAAGACATTTTGAATATTGAAGGGTTAACTGCACCATTAAGTAGTACAGTACCCATGTATATGGTGTTTTGAATGAGTACTGCTATCTTACCTGGACAGCTTTACCCACCATACATAAATTGGTCTGTCATATGTAGCATTGTTGGAAAAGTGACAACTGTATGCCAGAGAAGATTTGTTTGTCTAGTTTTCCAATTCATACACATTGCCATGAACATGAATAGAAATAGATTTGTACCCACGATCCATCCTGTGGCTGATCAAAGCCCCATAGCACTGTGCTGTATCCCCCACTCCCTCCCCACTCACCCACCCACCCCCTGTACTCGCTAGCTACCAGCTGCATGTGTTTGTCTCAGGCATTGCTCTGCCTAGCCGTGACCAGCTGTGGCCTTCCCCCTGGGCAAGGGAGATAGAGATAGAGAGAGAGAGAGAGACACACGACTGACCAATCGACATAATCTATTTTCCCACACTGTTACAAATGTTTTTTGTCCATATTCCAGGCCTGTCCTTGAGGATGTGAAATGACTAGATTGGTAAGATTTACATAGCCCTTTGGGCCAAGTGCGTGCCTTTCCAGCGTCTCTGGGTGGGTGGAGGCAAGCGCTCCCACTTATGGGAGTGGCCATTTGTATTGTCTGTGTATTGTATTGTTGTTGTTAAAAAAAATATTATAATAATACCTACCACATTACATATTTAGTAATCACAGAATGACGCACAGTAACACTTGTGTATGACTTAATACAATTTTGCAATTGTAAAAAGATTGACATAGCCACGCACACACACACGCACACATACACACACACACACACAGCTATGGTGTTTGGTATATTGGAGGTTAGAAGATGCCTGATGTAACTGAATATGCACAGCAAGCCCAGCTTTGAAGACTGCTTATTATTTTAATGATGATCATAATAATAATAGTAATAATAACAATAAGAAGGAGATCAAGAAAAAGGAGGGTTATTATTATTATGAATATAATTTTTCTGACAATTTGAAACAGTGTAAACAACACTAGATAAATTATAAGCAATACCAGAGGCTGGTCTAATGAAAAGAAAAGTGTAAAGCCTTTATTACAGCATAGCAAAGATTAAAAACAGCCGGATTTGTGAAATTGTTTATCCGACATGTTGTGTTGCGTGAGGCTTGGTGCTCATGGAATTAACAGACTATTAAACAAACACTCAAACAGGCAACACAAGCAGGATCTGTCTTATTTCTGTAGATACCTGTATATATGGATGATTTATATAGCCAGGCACATTTAATAGTTAGGTTATTGATTATAGACCTAATTAAGTTAGTGTTTCCTCACTTTTCTTAGACAATTAGGCAAGGGCAGTTTTCTCGTCTCCTAACTCCGCTGCTGCCTCCGCCGCATTGTTCTCAACACCAATATGCTGGTTAACTTTGCAATTATGCACATAGCAACATGGTCCAGGAAAAGGCGCCAACTCAACAGCGCACTGATGTTTCAGAACCGCGGACAGTGTTGCACCATTGTCCTTAACCATATACAATTTCAATAGCACATGCCTTAGAGTGATGGACTGTGCCATCCCCATGGCCTCCATAATGGATTAGTCCACTCAGACAGGCGCCAATCAGACACGTGTCTTGTACACCATGAATATGAATATTTTTTTTTACTACTGCTCGACTAAAGAAATCTTGGTCGACCAACAGCCTATCGACCAAACAATCGACCAGTCAACTAAATGGGGTCAGCCCTAGAGGACTGGCATTTATTTTAATCGCCCCAACCCATTATTAGATGTTGTCGGACACAGCGGGAGGTGTGAGTGAAGGAGTAAAAAAGTAGTGTGGTCATAACTAATGAAAAACATAACTCAATAGAGTACAACAGATTGTGCATAGGATGGTAGAAATAATTCTGTCCTCCCCGGGGAATGGAGCACTCTGCAGAACACCACTCTCTCTATATGCCCAACCAACATTAACACACATTACACGACTACACCATCAAGGTGATAACAAGCTGCTCTGTTCCTTTGCCATTTGTTTATTGAAATGAATTTCTAATAGCTGAGAATACGTTTTCTGACAAATGCAGAGTCAGCCTCAATGCAAAACAACATTGACACTCTTCATGATACAGTAATTGGAATAGTGCAGAAAAGCAGAGAACCACAGTCATTGTGCACTGAGTTCTCTACACAGTCACTTCGCACTGGGCCCTTTCTGTACTACTTAAGATAGAGGCTTATTGGCTTCTAATGAATGAGAGCTTTTAATGATGCACATGTCTAATATTTGCATAATACTGTGTATTACAATGGTGGAGGATGAATCTGTTACTTGATTTAAATGAATTACATTCGGCAAGTTGATTAAATCACCATCCTTTTGCAGATTGCATTAAACACAATCAACGAGGGAATTGTTGAATTACATTTGCTTTAACAAAATGTACATTGGCAATGCATTATGCCGGCTTGAGAGGAATACATCGCACTTGAGGTCAGAGAGGACCTGAGGCAGATGTTACTGCTACTAAGCATTCTGCATCTCTGAATTGGACATGCATTCTAATGTATTATACAGTGCATGTTTAAAGGGAAAGTATATATTTCAAGACATGACAGACAGTACATAAAAACAACTTATGTTTACAACAAATCAATTGCATTCTTGCAGAAAAGCGTTAACATTGTTTTTTGGTGTCATGTCACACATACAGTGAGCTCCAACAGTATTGGGACAGCGACAGATGTTTTGTTGTTTTGGCTTTTTGTACATAGTCACCCCATTTTAGAGGACCAAAATTATTGGGACAAATTCGCTTATATGTATATTAAAGTAGTCGAAAGTTTAGTATTTGGTCCCATATTCTTAGCATGTAATGATTACATTTGCTGTTTGTTTTGGTTGTGTTTCAGATTATTTTGTGCCTAATAGAAATGAATGATAAATAATGTATTGTGTTATTTTTGGAGTCACTTTTATTGTAAATAAGAATAGAATATGTTTCTAAACACTTCTACATTAATGTAGATGCTAACATGATTACGGATAGTCCTGAATGAATCATGAATAATGAGTGAGAAAGTTACAGATGCACAAATATCATACCCCCAATACATGCTAACCTCTCACCATTACAATAACAGGGGTTAGCATTTTTTTGCGGGGGTATAATATTTATGCCTCTAACTTTCTCACTCATCATTACTCACGATTCATTCAGGGTTGTCTGTAATCATGGTAGCTTCTACCTTAATGTAGAAGTGTTTAGAAACATATTAAATTCTTATTTACAATAAAAGTGACTCCAAAATGACACAATACATTATTTACCATTAATTTCTATTGGACACAAAATAATCTGAACACAACCAAAACAAACAGCAAATGCATCCAAAAAGTTTGTAGAGTCACAAGCTTGATGTAATCAAGGTCACTGTCCCAATACTTTTGGAGCTCACTGTTTTTATGGTATGACTCTATGAAATGTGTGTAAGCCCCCTTGTATTTACAGAGCGCTCTCTCTCAAACACACATGCACGCACGCACACACACACACACACAATAGAGAGGGTCCATACTATCTAAAATAGTACTTGAAAGGCACCTTAAATGACCCTAACCATCCTTCCCTTCTTAATGCAAACATTCTCTTAATAACTCAATTCCTATTTTATGCTCAGTATTGAGCCCAAAGAAGCCCTTCCAGCCACATCCCCAGCCTTCCACTGCTCTGTAAGACAGTGGCGCTGACATTAAGAGAGATGGATTTTCTCTCAATCCGCTTAAGACATTAGACGCTGAGTGACTTTATTTCATTTTTTAAAGAAGCATTTTAATACAGCTCCTTTCATGTGTGAGTGCCTTCCCACTGTTAAAGATCCTGAGTGAAGAAACCACAGTTAGGCTCAGACGTCATTGGAGGACGATAATGAGTCACTCTCCAGTCATCAGGACTAAACTGTTCTCTGCTACACTGCTCTCTGAGTCTACATCACAGTAGATCACCACCCGAGGGTACAGTACAGTCCCTCTCATGGTGCTAGCTGGTAGACTAGAATAACACAGTATTTGAGTAGTGTGGGTAATGTTGGTAAAGTGCTTCAAACAGCACAGTATGCAAGTTCATGAGAGATACTCTCCATTCCAGAAGCTTATCTGTGGACACAACATGACTTTTCTGTTCCAGAACTACAATTTCCTCTTAACTAATTCCATCATAGACACAGACTCTGAGACTTCAGAATCCAAGCGTGTCACTCTCCGACTGTGTTTAAGAGAGAGAGAGACAGAGAGAGAGAGAGAGAGAGAGAGAGAGACCAGTGGCGGAGCAGTCAGACGGAAGTGAATGTTCTGTGTGTTATCACTGTGAGTAGTGGACTTCCTCTACTGCCCTGATAACAGGGGATTTAATTTGTGTCAACATAACTCGGAGGGAAAAGTCATGTTGCATCCTCACAGGTCAAAGGTTGTGCATCCTTCTCTCTGTTATCTCAAATGGCTTTCCTGCTACAGTATAGGCTACACCTCAGATGCATAAAGCTGCATGAAGTGGGTGTGAGAAGATCAGGGAGATACAGAGGGTGGTCAGGGCCACATCTAGAGAAAACTAAAACATGGAAGATTGGGAGAGAAGGATCAAGATCAAGATAATTACCTGTCATGAGGAGGGTGAACAGTAGGACCGGAGAACATGGAAAGAAAAAGAGAGAAAACAATCATTAGAAAGTGAAATATATACCTATCAATAGGACAGTCTCTGTATAGGAAGTAGATAAATAACACTACATGTAAATTAGCATATTTTTGCATGGATCTAAGGCTCAAGGTTTGTGTGGTCTCTCTACCGGCTGGTTTAATTGACAGAGAGAGAATATCCCCTGAGCAGAGAATCAAAGGCTGTTTCATTGGAGGGCAGGTCAATTTCCTAAATACGAGTGAGACGGGGTGGGATCTCCAAGAGAGTGATATATGACCAAGACCTTTCACCACTCCCCCAGCCTTCAATCAGTCTGAGTGACATGTGTAAATCATATGTATGGCTTACCCATAGCATAGTGGACCATACTCAACATTGACCAGCCAAAAAACATCCAACAAACAGAACAGACATGGCATAGGAAAAAGGTTGAATAAATCTTACAACATTTACCCTCTTGATAGAATGAAAGCACATCCCCTGAACAAATAATCACTCAAATAGATTGGAAATCCTGTAAATGAGAAATGCCAATACCCCATGTGACTGCTGCATGCTGAGGCAGGAAGTGTGCAGTGTTAGCGTGTGATTGGCTGCAGAGGGGGGTCTGCCGGAGCCAGGCAGCATTGCAGTTGGTCTCATGTCATAAATCATTGTCTCTGCTCCTCCAGATTGGTTTAAATCGGGCCTCTCTTTTGGGGCCTGCCTGCATCCCAGGGCTTATTAAAGACCCACACTGAGAGGAGACACAGGCCTGCTATTCATCAGGCAGGCTTAGCACAGACATCATACAGAAACCTTTACACATTCATACTGGCCATCAATTTATCTTTATAATCTATATAATGTGAAATAACAGAAGGATATGGGGAAGATG
Organism: Coregonus lavaretus; assembly: GCF_964263955.1. Lineage (NCBI taxonomy): Eukaryota > Metazoa > Chordata > Actinopteri > Salmoniformes > Salmonidae > Coregonus > Coregonus lavaretus. The sequence goes on along the minus strand of NC_139999.1, from coordinate 19,910,971 downwards.
ATTATAATAAGACAAAATCAATGCTTTTCTGGATACATCAGAAGGTTTTTTTAAAACAAATGTGTGCTTCTACACTAGGAGTGGGCAATAATTTTGGCTCGAGGTCCACATCAGGATTTTAAAATTCAGCGGAGGGCCGCACAGATTCTTTTAGGACCCATTTATTAATCTAAAGCAATTTGCGGGTCAGAAAAAGGGCAGTTCTTTGAAAACATATAGGTCTATTATACACTGAAAAAATTTACATATAAGGAAATCAATCAATATAAATAAATAAATAAATTAGGCCTTAATCTATGGATTTCACATGACTGGGCAGGGGCGCAGTCATGGGTGGGCCAGGGAGAGCACAGGCCTACCCACTTGGGAGCCAGGCCCACCCATTGGGGAGCCAGGGCCAAGCCATTCAGAATTAGGTTTTCCCCACAAAAGGGATTTATTAAAGACAGAAATACTCCTGGGCTGATGTTGCCCACCCCTGTTCTACACAGAGGGTAAAGAGAGACCTCTAGTACCTCTAGTAAAAAATTAAGACACAAAAAGGAGACAGGAGAGTAACAACATACCAAAACAAAACATGCAGAAACAAAATACACATCTTTCTCACATATACCATTGTTCTTCCCGTGTATCTCAGTTGGTAGAACATGGCGTTTGCAATGCCAGGGTTGTGGGTCCGATTCCCATGGGGGGCCAGTATGAAAAATAAATAAAAAATGTATGCACTCACTAACTGTAAGTTGCTCTGGATAAGAGCGTCTGCTAAATGACTAAAATGTAAAAATGTAATACCAACAATGCGGCCAAGCCATCTTGATAATAGAACCAGCTGTATTGTTAAGAGCCAACTCTTTCATGTGAGGCTGACATACAGTAGCTCTGTGCACTCTACCTTCCATTGATAACAACACTGGCTTTATTTGCTAAAACTCACTGCACAACATGCATTTTCTTTGAAGAAGCACAATTAATGTACACAAATCAAGAACGAAAATGGTGGTAAGCAATTACTGAGTGTGTAACTGGGAGGAACTAAGTTCAGTAATGAAGAAAACACATGCAATGTCTGTGTTGTGAAAGGCAGGATGATTTCAACCATCTGAATCCACTTTGGGAGTAACAATAGTTGAGGAATCTAAATTCAAACCAGCATCTTCTCAAATAAGGGCTCTTTTATCAGATCAACACAGTGGGTGTTTTGAAAAGCATCCATTCACACTGGCCACATCAAGTCAGACAACCCCCTGAAGGCTTCTGAAGAAAAGCCCCCTCCGCTCTCCTCTCTGTTGTTGCTAAGTTCAGGCATGTACCATTTCCCCATACAGACTGCTCCTCAGTGCTTAGAGGGGAATGAGACGCCTGTCCTCAATCAGAACTAAAGCTCAGAGAGAACATCTCTAACTAAAAATAGGGCTAAATTCAGCCCATCTTTCTCCCATCTTTCTGGTCTCTTCACCAGTGGATAATATGTCTGACCAAGGACTTGGGCATGTCCTTCGTCGACAATTTTAACTCCTTCTGGAATAGGCTACTTTGTGGAAGACGGAATTCACCTGGGTGATAAAGCATGGAAATCAAAAAAATGGAAATCCGCATATGTGCTGCCACTCTATAAGGGTGGGGATACAAATGATCTTGACAACTATCGCCCCATTTCAAGACAACCTTGTTTAGATAAGATTATTGAATCCTTGGTTAATGTACAACTTCATTCCTTTTTATCTGATAATTGTATTTTTAATATTAACCAATCAGGGTTTAGGCCTGGGCATAGTACAGTTGTGGTCAAAAGTTTTGAGAATGACACAAATATTAATTTTCAGAAAGTCTGCTGCCTCAGTTTTGATGATGGCAATTTGCATATACTCCAGAATGTCATGAATTCATCAGATGAATTGCAATTAATTGCAAAGTCTTTGCCATGAAAATGAATTAATCCCCAAAAACATTTCCACTGCATTTCAACCCTGCCACAAAAGGACCAGCTGCCATCATTCAGTGATTATCTCGTTAACATAGGTGAGAGTGTTGATGAGGACAAGGCTGGAGATCACTCTGTCATGCTGATTGAGTTAGGATAACAGAAAGCTGGAAGCTTTAAAAGGAGGGTGGTGCTTGAAATCATTGTTCTTCCTCTGTTAACCATGGTTACCTGCATGGAAACACGTGCCATCATCATTGCATTGCACAAAAAGGGCTTCACAGGCAAGGATATTGCTGCTAGTAAGATTGCACCTAAATCAACCATTTATCGGATCATCAAGAACTTCAAGGAGAGAGGTTCAATTGTTGTGAAGAAGGCGTCAGGGTGCCCAAGAAAGTCCAGCAAACGCCAGGACCGTCTCCTAAAGTTGATTCAGCTGCGGGATCGGGGCGCCACCAGTGCAGAGCTTGCTCAGGAATGGCAGCAGGCAGGTGTGAGTGCATCTGCACGCACAGTGAGGCAAATACTTTTGGAGGATGGCCTGGTGTCAAGAAGGGCAGCAAAGAAGCCACTTCTCTCCAGGAAAAACATCAGGGACAGACTGATATTCTGCAAAAGGTACAGGGATTGGACTGCTGAGGACTGGGGTAAAGTTATTTTCTCTGATGAATCCCCTTTCCGATTGTTTGGGGCATCCGGAAAACACCTTGTCCGGAGAGGACAAGGTGAGCGCTACCATCAGTCCTGTGTCATGCCAACAGTAAAGCATCCTGAGACCATTCATGTGTGGGGTTGCTTCTCAGCCAAGGGAGTGGGCTCACTCACAATTTTGCCTAATAACACAGCCATGAATAAAGAATGGTACCAACACATCCTCCGAGAGCAACTTCTCCCAACCATCCAAGAACAGTTTGGTGACTAACAATGCCTTTTCCAGCATGATGGAGCACCTTGCCATAAGGCAAAAGTGATAACTAAGTGGCTCGTGGAACAAAACATCGAAATGTTGGGTCCATGGCCAGGAAACTCCCCAGACCTTAATCCCATTGAGAACTTGTGGTCGATCCTCAAGAGGCGGGTGGACAAACAAAAACCCACAAATTCTGACAAACTCCAACCATTGATTATGCAAGAATGGGCTGCCATCAGTCAGGATGTGGCCCAGAAGTTAATTGACAGCATGCCAGGGCGGATTGCAGAGGTCTTGAAAAAGAAGGGTCAACACTGCAAATATTGACTCTTTGCATAAACATAATGTAATTGTCAATAAAATCATTTGACACTTATGGAATGCTTGTAATTATACTTCAGTATACCATAGTAAAATCTGACAAAAATATCTCATAACACTGAAGCAGCGAAGTTTGTGAAGACCAATACTTGTGTCATTCTCAAAACTTTTGACCAACGCTGTATTACTACAGTAACCACCCTAGTTGTTGATGATCTTCGATACTAAAAAGAGCTGTGCTGCCTTGTTTATTGACCTGACAAAGGCATTCGACACTGTTGATCATTCTGTTTTGCTGAAGAAGTTATCAAAAATAGGCCTGGGATATACAGCCTGTTTATGGTTTCAGAATTATCTTAGCGACAGAACTCAGGTGATCTTGACAAATGGGGTTAAATGTGAATTTCTTGAGATTCAAAAAGGTGTTCCTCAGGGTTCTATTTTGGGTCCTTTATTGTTCACCTTGTATATTAATGACATAGGAAACACTGTTAATGCTTATAACATTCATCTCTATGCAGATGACACAGTTTTGTATTCCTGTGCCACCTCAGTGCAGCAGGCCATTCGTGAACTTCAGCATGACTTTGATTCAATTCAGAGAAATCACTTACAGATCTTAAATTAGTGTTAAATACAAGTAAAACCAAGCTCATGATGTTATCTAGGTCACAAAATGTTGACCCTGAGGGCCTGCATATTTGCGCTACAAATGGACCACAAATTGAGCTTGTTTCTCCATATACGTTTCTGGGTGTCTGGATTGATGACAAGTTGTCCTTCGTAACACATATAGAAAATCTGACAAAGAAGCTAAGATCCAAGATTGCTTTTTTATATCGAAATAAATCATGCCTCAGTATTGAAAATAGGAGAAAGATTGTTCAAACAACACTTCTCCCATTATTGGATTTTGGTGATATTGTTTACATGCATGCGGCAACCTCTGTTTTGAAACCCTTGGACGCAGTCTACCATTCCGCAATACGTTTTATCACAGGTGACAATTTTAGGACTCATCATTGTAGTATGTATAAAGATGTGGGATGGACCTCTCTGTCTGTAAGAAGAGAGCTGCATTCTCTTTTATTTATTTACAAAGCAATCTTACAGAAACTCCCTCCATATGTAACTTCATTAATTAAGTTAAGAATCATAAGTTACCAAACCCGTTCTCAGTAATGCATAACACTAGAGATCCCTTCAGTCTCCACAGATTTGGGAAAATCTGTGTTTAGTTTTTTGCCCCTAATTTGTGGAACAATCTGCAGAGTCCACTGCAGTTAGATGTGGTGGTGCCACTCAGGCAGTTTAAATGATTGATTGAGGACCTCTATGTAGTTGAATGTGATTGCTTTTATTAAATATGTTTATTTTAGTTTATTGTGTGCTGAATTATATTGTTTTATACACATGTGTATGTTGTTTTATTATTCAGTTTTTATTGTAATGTATACAGGGCTCTCTTGTAAAATAGATTTTTAATCTCAATGTGACTCCCTGTTTAAATAAAGGTTAAATAAATAAAATAAATACATTGTAATTCCCCTCAGACTGCGGTGGGATAATGACCGACACGAGAAGCCGTAAAGCTAGATGGGGTTGAATAGATACAAGAACAGCTCTTTCCTTTTTATCGGCGGTGAAATCCAATAGTCTTAAATATCAGATAGCGCATCATGTAGTGCGTCTTATCGGCTGAAGCGGTGACTAAAGACATATACTGTATAAACAGTGCCAGCTTTATATCACTGACAGACAGGCAGCAGCCTCAGCATAGTTCTGTCCTGTCAGCAGCTATAGTACAGGCCTGTACAGTACAGTACAGTACACTGCTGCAGTGCCTCTGCCTCAGCTCAGAGAGGCCTGGCTCAAAGTCATACAAGGTGTGTGTGTGTGTGAGAGAGAGAGAGGTGTTAGGTAAAGGTGCCATCTCAAACCACTGACACTGTTCTATTGCGATCCAGTCCACTTTTACCTGACATCTATACAACTCCTGAGAGCTGGACTACTCAAGGTGCAATAGATAAAACGCTAAAGATTGTCCACTGGGCACAGATGTCAATTCAATGTCTATTCCACGTTGGTTCAATGTAATTTCATTGATTGAACCAGTGTGTGCCCTGCACACACCTGTCAATATTGAGTTGTAAATGAGAACCTGTTCTCAACTGGCTTACCTGGTTAAATAAAGGTGAAATAAAATAAATAAATAAAAATATAAAGGTCCCACAGTTGACAGTGCATGTCAGAGCAAATACCAAGCCATGAAGTAGAAGGAATTGTCCGTAGAGCTCCAAGACAGGATTGTTGAGAGGCACAGATCTGGGGAAGGGTACAAAAAAATATCTGCAGCATTGAAGGTCCCCAAGAACACAGTGGCCTCCATCATTCTTAAATGGAAGAATTTTGGAACCACCAAGACTCTTCCTAGAGCTGGACGCCTGGCCAAACTGAGCAATCAGGGAAGAAGGGCCTTGGTCAGGGAGGTGACCAAGAACCCGATGGTCACTCTGACAGAGCTCTAGTTCCTCTGTGGAGGTGGGAGAACCTTCGCGTAAGACAACCATCTTTGCAGCACTCCACCAATCAGGCATTTATGGTAGAGCGGCCTGACAGAAACCACTCTTCAGTAAAAAGCACATGACAGCCCGCTTGGAGTATGCCAAAAGGCACCTAAAGACTCTCAGACCATGAGAAACAAGATTCTCTGGTCTGATGAAACCAAGATTGAACTCTTTGGCCTGAATGCCAAGCGTCACTTACAGTGGCTTGCAAAAGTATTCATCCCCCTTGGCGTTTTTTCCTATTTTGTTGCATTACAACCTGTAATTTTAAATTGATTTTTATTTGGAGTTCATGTAATGGACATACACAAAATAGTCAAAATTGGTGAAGTGAAATGAAAGAAATAACTTGCTTCAAAGAATTCTGAAAAATAAATAACGGAAAAGTGGTGCATGCATATGTATTCACCCCCTTTGCTATGAAGCCCCTAAATAAGATCTGGTGCAACCAATTACCTTCAGAAGTCAAATAATTAGTTAAATAAAGTCCACCTGTGTGCAATTTAAGTGTCACATGATCTGTCACATGATCTCAGTATATATACACACCTGTTCTGAAAGGCCCCAGAGTCTGCAACACCACTAAGCAAGGGGCACCACCAAGCAAGCAGCACCATGAAGACCAAGGAGCTCTCCAAACAGGTCAGGGACAAAGTTGTGGAGAAGTACAGATCAGGGTTGGGTTATAAAAAAATATCTGAAACTTTGAACATCCCACGGAGCACCATTAAATCCATTATTTAAAAAAATTGAAAGAATATGGCATCACAACAAACCTGCCAAGAGAGGGCCGCCCACCAAAACTCACGGACCAGGCAAGGAGGGCATTAATCAGAGAGGCAACAAAGAGACCAAAGATAACCCTGAAGGAGCTGCAAAGCTCCACAGCGGAGATTGGAGTATCTGTCCATAGGACCACTTTAAGCCGTACACCCCACAGAGCTGGGCTTTACGGAAGAGTGGCAAGAAACAAGACATTGCTTAAAGAAAAAAAAAAGAAAACACGTTTTGTGTTCACCAAAAGCCATTTGGGAGACTCCCCAAACATATGGAAGAAGGTACTCTGGTCAGATGAGACTAAAATAGAGCTTTTTGGACATCAAGGAAAACGCTATGTCTGGCGCAAACCCAACATCTCTCATCACCCAGAGAACACCATCCCCACAGTGAAGCATGGTGGTGGCAGCATCATGCTGTGGGGATGTTTTTCATCGGCAGGGACTGGGAAACTGGTCAGAATTTATGGAATGATGGATGGCGCTAAATATAGGGAAATTCTTGAGGGAAACCTGTTTCAGTCTTCCAGAGATTTGAGACTGGGACGTAGGTTCATCTTCCAGCAGGACAATGACCCTAAGCATACTGCTAAAGCAACACTTGAGTGGTTGCAGTGGTCTAAGGCACTGCATCGCAGTGCTAGCTGTGCCACTAGAGATCCTGGTTCGAATCCAGGCTCTGTCGTAGCCGGCCGCGACCGGGAGACCCATGGGGCGGCGCACAATTGGCCCAGCGTCGTCCAGGGAAGGAGAGGGAATGGCCAGCAGGGATGTAGCTCAGTTGGTAGAGCATGGCATTTGCAACGCCAGGGTTGTGGGTTCGATTCCAGTATAAAAAAATATATATATATATGCACTCACTAACTGTAAGTCGCTCTGGATAAGAGCGTCTGCTAAATGACTAAAATGTAAATGTAATGTAAAATGTTTAAGGGGAAACATTTAAATGTCTTGGAATGGCCTAGTCAAAGCCTAGGCCTCAATCCAATTGAGAATCTGTGTTATGACTTAAAGATTGCTGTACATCAGTGGAACCCATCCAACTTGAAGGAGCTGGAGCAGTTTTGCCTTGAAGAATGGGCAAAAATCCAAGTGGCTAGATGTGCCAAGCTTATAGAGACATACCCCAAGAGACTTGCAGCTGTAATTGCTGCAAAGGGTGGCTCTACAAAGTATTGACTTTGAGGGGGTGAATAGTTATGCACACTCTTTTTGTTTTTTTGTCTAATTTCTTGTTTGTTTCACAATAACAAACATTTTGCATCTTCAAAGTGGTAGGCATGTTGTGTAAATCAAATGATACAAACCCCCAAAAAATCAAATTTAATTCCAGGTTGTAAGGCAACAAAATAGGAAAAATGCCAAGGGGGGTGAATACTTTCGCAAGCCACTGTATGAAGGAAACCTGGCATCATCCCTAGGGTGAAGCATGGTGGTGACAGCATCATGATGTGGGGATGTTTTTCAGCTGCAGGGACTGGGAGACTAGTCAGGATCGAGGAAAAGATGAACAGAGCAAAGTACAGAGAGATCCTTGCTGAAAACCTGCTTCAGAGCGCTCAGGACCTCAGACTGGGGTGAAGGTTCACCTTCCAACAGGACAACGACCCTAAGCACACACAAGACAACGCATGAGTGGCTTCGGGACAAGTCTCTGAATGTCCTTGAGTGGCCCAGCCAGAGCCCGGACTTGAACCTGACCAAACATATCTGGAGAGACTTAAAAATAGTTGTGCAGCGACGCTCCCCATCCAACTTGACAGAGCTTGAGAGGATCTGAAGACAAGAATGGGAGAAACTCACCAAATACAGGTGTGCCAAGCTTGTAGCGTCATACCGAAGAAGTCTCCATGCTGTAATCCCTGCCAAAGGTGCTTCAACAAAGTACTGAGTAAAGGGTCTGAATCCTTATTTTATTTTTATAAATTAGCTACAATTGTTGCTTTGTCATTATAGGGTATTATAGGGTAATACACTGTATGTATGTTTGTGTGCTGAGTCGTCCCCTCCTTAGCTGCAGTGGCTGATAAACACATCAACGTGGCAGGATTAGCCCGGACATCATTCAAAGCCCAGCTCAGGTCCTGCTCTTTCTCACAGGGTAAAGGTCACGCTGGGCCGGACACATTGAAGTCGTCCACCGCACAGGTGACGAGGCACAGGGATAAGACCCTATGAGAAGGGCATGCTGTGTCGTCAAAGATAATGGGTTCAAAGGTACCACAAAGGTCAAAGACAGACATGCATGCACATACTGTACGTATATGGCTAAGTGCACAGTGGCATAAACACAGACACTCACACACACACACACACAGGGACATGCATACCCAATTAGGTGATGTCAGTTGGATTGACTAAAGTAAGTGTGCAATGTTTTATAGTTTGTCAGTGTACAATGTAGTAAAAAAAATGTTTTTATACGATACGAGCCAATATGAAATAATGTATTCCAATCCCAAAAAAATTCCTCATCACAGTCAGCTCAGTGTTGCGGCAGGTAGTGGGCGGCAGGTAGCCTAGAGGTTAAAGAACTGGCTAGCAACTGGAGGGTTGCCAGTTTGAATCCTGTGTCCGATGGTGAAAATTATATCGGGAAGTGAGTTGGCAACCGGAGCGTTGCTGGTATCAACTCCTAGATACCATTGCCTGCCGTTTTGCCCTTGAGCAAGGCACCTCCCCCCCACAACGGCACCTAGTGTGGCAGCCCCCCCGCACCTCCCCAAAACCTGTATATGTATGTGTGTCTTTCAGAGGGGTTGGGTTAAAAGTGGAAGTCAAATTTCGGTTGGACCGTGTGTGCAATTTACCAATAAAGTGATCTTAATCTTGGAGGAAAAAGTAAACAAAGCATATTTCATTTTTCAATAAAAGCTTTATATGCAGCTATGCACTGATTTAATGTAGGATGCCAATCTGTGTTTTCAATTAAAGTGTGTGGGCATGATATAGACAGTGTGCCTCCTCCACCTGACAGCTTTTTAATTATGGCTGTTCTGTATCGGAGCTATCGCTCTCAGGTAATGGCAGACCTGTCAAAGTCTCAGCTCTGATGATACAGCACACCCTCAGCACAGACAATGATATGTGTCTGAATACACACAGACTTCAACCACTCACAATGCTGCGACCTCTAACCCTGGTGAAACCACTAGTGATTTAGAGACAATGTTTGATTTCCAGTAGTATGTCTATGATTTCCATGTACTGTATCTATTTCTAGCTATAATTTGAAGTGTTATGACACATACTATGAGTTAGAGAGGATCACACCATGCAGTCTGTTCTGACTGAAGTGTTCTAAAAGGACGACACATCTGTCAAACAACTCCTCTGGGTAAATACCACTTTGGTTTATTTCCTCTCCCAATGCCAGCCCTATTAGACAGACTGTTCAGTATTTGGCTACATTTCCTCATTTGGCTGAATGTCTCCTCTGCTCCCAGACTGCAGCTAGCTCCAACTCCACAGAGCCCCAGCAGTAGTGGGGGTGCACCGGCACCGGCACCGGCACCGGCACCGGCTGCATCTGATCCTACTCACAGGGTCTATCAGAGTGGGGTTAGCTACAGCTAACGCAGCAGCAGGCTAACAGCAGGAGTCCCTCTGGTTAATATGGATGAATGCACACACATACACACACACACACACACACACACACACATAAACACACACACATACACACACACACACACACTATAGGATTACGACAGGACCCTGGCTAGTTCTGCTCCAGCGCTTTACTTTCCTTTGGCTGCTTCCGAATAGATATTCTAATGGTATACTATACTCTCTACTACGTAGAAAAAATATATAGCAAGGGTATAAAAAAACATGACAAATCTGTGAGAGTCAGGGCCTGCTTGTCCCGGTGGAATCAGAAGCACTTTAAAGCGTTGAGCAGAAGTGGTGATTCTCCCAGCCGGGCAATTTGAGAACAATCAGAGTGAATTGTCTGGGTGCTCCCTCCAGTGAGGCAGGGATGACTGTGCCATTGTTCATCTCAGCAGCACTAACACACTAACATGGTGCTCTCCTGAGAGAGGAGCGATAACCAGTATAATTCTAACAGAGTACATCGGGGCTCACAACACAGGGGCTCAGAGTATACCTCCTACAGTGCCAGACACAGATCCCCAATTAACCAGTACTGTTTAAACATTTTAAAGCCACCGGCACAGAGACCCTGCTGAGAACAGTTCTGTATTAACCAGACCAACTGCCTCATCACCAACCCCAAGGCTTAAAATGCAGTGTGAGGTAAAGGCCATGGGAAATATCACTGGCTTCAGGAAGCTCCTCTCCCTTCCTTATCACCTCTCCCTAGTCCCTAGCCCTCCACCAGCCTGGGTACTGGGCAGACCTATTTGAGTCTGTCAAGCTGTGTTTAACTTGAACAGGTATCCGTATGCACAGCGGGGGCTACCTCATTTCATCAATGAATCGACGGGCAGATGGGGAGAGACCCGAGGCAGAAAAAGGAAGAGGAGACGGGGATCGGGGTGGGTGTGTCGGGGGTGTGCTTGCCCCCTCCCGGCCTCCGCTCTTCCCTGGGTTAATTCCAACCAGGGAGAGGGGAGCCTGCAGGTCAGGAGGAGAGGTTGGAGATTGGCCTTTGATTTAAATTTAGACAGGGAAAACGAACATGTAAAGCCTTAGGCAGGCGGTGAGAAATGTACATGAGCACATGCATACATTTGGATCTCTCTGGACTGACTTTCTCTCTCTCACTCTCTCACTCTCTCACACTCTCTCTCACTATCGATCTCTCTGTGCAAAGCGAGGATAGAAAGAGAGACAGATAAAAGTACTTTATTCACCGAAATCTAACATGTACATCTATAATTACACTGTATAAACCTTTCCTATTGTTGGGTCACAACACTTACCTTCACATCAATTATCACTCGTATGTAGCAGATACTACCCTGAGACAATGCTGTTACACCTTGAGACAATGGTCAGATGGGCCAATTAAAATCCCTAGCACTTCTTGTTTAACATTTAGAATCACATATTCATACAATAAAATTTATTAACGTCACAATGCCTGACACCCCATTGGATTAGTTGATAAAAGGGTGAATCTTCATCATAAAGAGAAAAGAGATGATTAGTCCACCAGCGGGGTCGGAAACATCCGGATGCATCCAGTTTTCAGGGGAAATGGAAAGAGAGCCTATGACGCGACGTCCGCTTTTGGGCGTTAACACTCCTCCTTAACTCTTCTTCCACATTTAATGAATTGGTTGAACAGTGCAGAAGAGAACCTCCTCCAACAGTTATTTTTCTTCTCATCAGGACCAGAAAGAAAGAAACGCTGTCTCTTTCTTTTTACGCCTGCTACGTTAGGCTAAGTCCACCCTTACTCCAATGCATCACTCTTCCTCAATGCAATTGCAGATTGCAGTATAAAGGAAAACATGGGACAATCCATATAAAGATTCCCTTCAATTAGTGATACCTGTAAATGTACAGTATGTCTACTATTGTTCTATTTTGGATTATGACTGTTTAACCAAAATGCACCACTGATTAATGCATATGTCACATCCGACCCATTGAACGTACATCAAACTACACCAAAGTTTGAGACAAATGTGTCAATCACCATGGCTACACGTGACATTTCTTTCCTGTCAGGCTGTAATTTGTGATTTCCCCTCTGCTACAGTAAAGCATGTCCATTCTTTCCGTTTGGAGCAGACATCAATATGACAGCCACTTAAACTGTAACCTATTTTTCCTCCGTCGGGGAGGCTAAAGGCAGGTCAGAGCAGGTGATAAGTCTTTGTGCTCTGTCTCATTCTCTTTTCATTTTTCTGCCTGTGTGCACTTCATATTTACTGACCTTCTAAGTCTGTCCCTTTAGGCCTAAAACTCCACTTTAGAGAAGCAGGAGGCTGGTTACAGTCTAACTCTGGCAGTCCATGCCATGGTCATGGGTGATCTTTAGTCACCAATCAACTCTTCTCCATTGGAGAATCTAAGAGGCAGGCCTAGATGTTGGTCAAAGATGAGAGAATGCTTGCCATGGTTGTCAAATGTACATTATTATTCTTCCCTGTTAGTCAATTACCTTGGCCATTTTCAGTGTAGAGCATAATTTGGCCTGAAAGAGCAAGTATTTTTGATAAGCTGCCTTGTCTGAAGAGAGTTTTTACTGCACAATGGTTCAACTTCTTATGGTTCAATAGGAAGGAATGATGAAAAGTGTTCCAATGTCACCATCCTTTACTCCTCTCTGACAGAGATATCTACATACGGCAAAATTATTTCAGTACTTATTCTATGTAGCGAAACATGGGCAGTTGTTCCGCTTGGAGACATGCTAGTTGCTAAGCTCTAGTCTCTCAAAGGCCGCTAGGGAAGAAATTGGTCCGTTAGCAGCTCCTCACTTTCCATCTCTCTCCCTTTGAAGGGAAGATTTGACTGTTAATGACACCGACATGCAGGGACAGGAACAGCCATTAAATACATGGTTGTGATAGGCCCAGGAGAGCAAGAGAGGCATGATGGGAAGCTGAACAAATAGATGAAGTGAGAGAGCCATCTGGGTCAGATCTCTCAAAGCTGCTCCTCAGCATTGAAACCATGCAGACGTGATCTGCATCTCAAATAGAGTAATGAGAATATAGACTTTCTCTGGCACTACATGGCACTTCAAAGAAAAAGGAAAATAATAGGTGCCGATAAATAGATTGGGTAAGGCATGAAGTTTCAATGGTGCATTTTTCAATTATAGATAGAGTAGCGTGCCTTTTCCAAGCTGAATGACTGCAGCTGATTGAGCTTGAATTGTAGTTGCTCCATTGGATTATTAGACATGACAGGCTTTTATAAGATGTAATTAACGCTGTGATTTTAATGGGAACATGACAGATATTAAATTGGTTTCAGATATTCGTCCTGTACCTGCTGGGGATGCCTGTCAAAATATTTTGTGTTCCTAATGAAATGTAATGACAAATGAATCACGAAGCATCATCATCAAATCCTATTTCCACTGAATTCAGTTACCATTTGAAAAATAAAACTTTAAAACATAAAGAGAACAGAGAACAGTACAGTATAACATTCTGTCTCTAAGCCATAGAGGGTGGTAGTATCTTTATGACATGACTCAACAGGTCAATATAAATAAATCACATGATTATGTGATACAGTGAAAACCAGTCGGTGATGTAAACTGAAATAAACACTTCCTCCAAAACAGCTGAAATCCTACCTGTTCTCAATGTTAAACACACCCACTCTCTTAATGATGCCTCTGGATACCTAACTTTTGCATTCATGTTCAGTTTGAACAGATTGTCCCAAGCCCAAACATATGGTTAAAAAGTACCAGCGGCATTAACAAACCTTTCCAGGAAAAACTGGGTCTGTTTTTCTGGCATGGCGAGCGGACAACAATCCGCCAGCAGACTCTAATGACTGCATTTCGAGATGTATACAGTACAGTCAACATTACAATGTCCCAGCAGAAAGATCACTTTTGGGGACACATAATAACTATTTTATAGTTCCTTAGTTCCACTCACTATTTGGATGAATCACTCCATCTCTATACTCTAGCATAAGCTGCAGAGGTGGTCGGAGTGGTTTAAAGTCATGGACACCATCAGCAACAACAGCATCTCCCTCTCTCTCCTCTATTTCTTTCTTCTTTCCCACTCTTTCTTTCACTAGCTCGCTCTCTCCTTTGTAATTCCAAGGCTGTAGCTCTGACATTTTAGAGCATTGTCCCAGGGCTTAGACAGTCTCCTCCTCTCCCTCCCTGCTATGAATGCAGACTGACAGAGTGTAAAATGGCCAGTAAAAGCCAACAATTAGCAAACCCATCTCCCTTAGGGCCCAGGAGGACTCAGAGGTACTCAAGCCTATCCACCGGATATCTGCAGTATTGTAGCTGTGTGTGCAATGTGTATGCTTTACAGACGTACAGTGCTGAGAAAAAGTATTTGCCCCCTTTTAAATGTTCTCTACTTTTTCATATTTTTGATACTGAATGTTATCAGATCTTGAACCAAAATGTATTATTAGATAAAGAGAACCTGAGCGAACAAATAACACAACAATTACATACTTATTTCATTTATTTCATAAACAAAGTTATACAACATCCAATGCCCCTGTGTAAAAAAAGTAATTACACTCAATAACTGGTTGTGCAACCTTTAGTTGCAATGACTCTGATATAACGCATTTTTATACAGTATTTGTTAATGTCTTTAATCTCATGAGCTGTATGGGATTGAGAGGATGAGGACATTCCAGGTATTATTTATGTCACTGGTGGGTGCCAGATTGTGTGTGTGCCAAAATAGCTTGGGGGCCACTGGTGCTAATCTTAGAAGGAGTATGTGATGGAATATACTGACTAGAGTGCAACACGATACCATATAGGGTGATGCTATTGTAAGTGAGGAGTGACACTCAATAATGGTTGGCAACTGTTGGATGGAATTAGCTCGGAAAGCATTATATAAACTATGAGGTTTTCTATGTAAGTCATTCGGATGACAATAGGCTATGCCCGTACCGCTTGTCATGCGAATCAAGTACTGTAATATTAAATAACTCTGAACCAACTCTCCATCTAAGTGTTTAACTATTCTCTTACATACTGAAGTACTCGATACCAGAGAAACTCGTCATAAGAGACTCCAACCAAACGCTTCCTGTAGTTTTGATCAGTCTCTCACGTCGCTGTGGAGGAATCTTTGCCCACTTTTTCATGCAGAACTGCTGTAACTCAGTGACATTTGTGGGTTTTCAAGCGTGAACTGCTCGTTTCAAGTCCTGCCACAACATCTCAATTGTGATTAGGTCTGGACTTTGACTAGGCCATTCCAAAACTTCACATTTGTTGCTTTTTAGCCATTTTCATGTAGACTTGATTGTGTATCATTGTCTTGCTGCATGACCCAGCTGCGCTTCAGCTTCAGCTCACAGACAGATGGCCTGACATTCTCCTGTAGAATTCTCTGATACAGAGCAGAATTCATGGTTCCTTCTATTAAGGCAAGTCGTCCAGGTCCTGAGGCAACAAAGCATCCCCAAACCATCACACTACTACCACCATGCTTGAACGTTGGGAAGAGGTTCTTAATGTGGATTGCAGTGTTTGGTTTTCGTCAGGCATAATGGGACTCAAGTCGTCCAAAAAGTTATACTTTTGAATCATCTGTCCATAGAACATTCTTCCAAGAGTCTTGATGATCATCCAGGTGCTTCCAGTTGCTTTTTGGTAAACTTGAGTCAACTTTTTGGACGACATGGGTCCCATTATGCCTGTCGAAAACCAAACACTGCATTCCACAGTAAGAACCTCATACCAACGGTCAAGCATGGTGTTGGTAGTGTGTCTGGACTATATCTTGTGAAAGGAAGAAATAGTACAAATAAATTAATCAAAATAACGTTTTTAATGAAAATATGTCAATCATTGGTAACTTAGTCTCGGGTCTAACAACACCTGTGCCAATATATTCAACAAACACCGGCTTCTCTGGCATTATCACTTAAGTATCCTGTCACGGTTCAGACAGACGACCAGAGGACCACAATTGCGTCACACCAGAAAGTTTATTAAACTTAAGGGAAAAGGGAAGTAGGGAGTGAATGAAGGCTCCAGGGGTAACAGGGATCCCGTCCAATGTGCTGGGTCTGTGCCCCCCCCAGTGGCAGCGATGCGTCCTATGAAGCCGGTGGTGGGTGGTCCAGAAGTCCTGGGGGGGGGAGACACAGACACAACAGGGCGGAATGAAACAAGGCAGCAGTACAGTTCAAGGGAAATCCAAAATACGTAGTAGCAAGGCAGAAGGCTGGTCAGAGTTACCGGGATTGAAGAGTAGTCAGGAGTCGTAATGGCAGAAGCAGGTCTGGATCTCCTGAGGCAGAGGAGTATCCAAAAAACAGGCAGGTCCGGGGTCACAAAACCAGGGTGAGCCAGAAGCGCGAGCAAACAGGTTCCGGGTGTGAGCTTTGCAGACGATCTGACACCGGAGAGCTGAAAGACAGGGCCTTAAATACTGGGAGAGGTAGTGGGTAATGCAGCGCAGCTGGCAGAGTAATTAGAGCAGAGCAGAGCAGGGACAGGTGGAGCTAGTTAGGCTGAGTAGAGAGAGTGGTGAGCAGAGTGGAAGAAAATTAAGGTGGTAACCCGGTGGAGTGAGAGGCCCATGACAGAACCCCCCCCCCAAGGGACGGCCCCAGAAGTCCCAAGAGCAACACCACGCCGGGCGGGAGGAGGGGAGCCGGAGGAGGGCTAGAACTCCTCCGAACGGTCCGAGTGAACGTCCTCATCCTCGGAGGAAGCCGGAGGGCCGTGGTCGGGAGATGGGACAGGTCCCGAGACAGGATCAGGCACAGGACAGGAAGCCGAGCGGGCAGGACGGTTAGGGACCCCTCTGGGGCGGCCCCTACGGATTGCAGGTTGATCAGGATGCCGTTGGTGGAAAGCGGTGATGAGAGTCCTATCCACAATCCGACTAGCTGGCACCCAGGTCCTTTCCTCAGGTCCATAGCCCTCCCAGTCAATGAGGTACTGGAGACCCCTACCCCTCCGTCTGGACCGAAGCAGGCGGCGGACGGTGTAAACCAGACCACCATCGACGAGCCGTGGAGGAGGAGGACCAGGCGCAGCAGGGACCAGCGGACTCTCATGGATGGGCTTAATCTTAGACACATGGAAAGTGGGGTGCACCCTCAGGGAATTAGGCAGTTGGAGCCGGACAGCAGTTGGGCTAATCACTCTTATGATAGGGAATGGGCCAATGAACCGAGGTGCCAGCTTCTGCGACTCCACCCTGAGTGGCAGGTTCTTCGATGACAACCACACCCTTTGACCAACATGGTAGGTGGGAGCAGGAATTCTCCGACGGTTGGCCCCGGTAGTGTAGCTGGCAACGGATCTGAGGAGTGTGGCTCGGGCTTGTGACCAGGTGCGGCGACATCGACGGGCAAAAGCAAGTGCAGATGGGCAAGTAACCTCCTCTTCCTGGCTGGCAAATAGAGGAGGCTGGTATCCATAAACACATTGGAAAGGGGACATACCGATGGCAGAGCAGGTCAGAGAATTGTGTGCGTACTCCACCCATGTCAATTGCTGTGACCAGGAGTGGGGGTTGCGTGAAGTCATGCATCGCAGTGCCTTCTCGAGCTCCTGATTAGCCCGCTCTGACTGCCCATTGGATTGGGGATGGAATCCGGAAGTCAGACTGACTGTGGCTCCCAGCAGGTGACAGAACTCCTTCCAAAAAGCGGAGGAGAATTGTGGACCACGGTCAGAAACTACATCCTTTGGCAGTCCGTGGATCCGGAAGACGTGTTCCAGGACCACCTGGGCGGTCTCCTTGGCGGTTGGGAGCTTGGGGAGGGGAATGAAGTGTGCCATCTTGCTGAAACGGTCAACGATGGTGAGAATGACGGTCATGCCACTTGAAGGGGGCAGCCCCGTGACAAAGTCAAGGGCGATGTGAGACCAGGGACGTCTGGGCACAGGCAGGGGCTGCAGCAATCCGGCTGGGGGCTGGCAGGACGACTTGTGTTGGTTGCAGATGGGGCAGGCTTGGACGAATTCCCGTACATCCTTCCTCAGAGAGGGCCACCAGAACCTCTGGGCGAGCAGGTTGTAAGTGCGGGTGGAGCCAGGGTGACAAGCTAGGCGGGAGTCATGTCCCCACTGAACGACCTGGGACCTCAGGTCTTCGGGGACAAAAAGGCGGTCAGCTGGGCAAGTGCTGGGACCTGGCTGGTTACGGAGAGCCTCCAGCACCTGTTCCTCAACAGCCCAGGTCAGAGCTGCAACGATGCAGGGACTTGGCAGAATCGACACAGGGTCCTTGGAGGGGGTGTCATCCTTCTGGAATTGACGGGAGAGGGCGTCTGGCTTGGTGTTGCGTGATCCAGGCCGGTATGACAGAGTGAAATTAAACCTGGTGAAGAACAGGGCCCAGCGGGACTGCCTGGAGTTCAACCGTTTGGCCGTGCGGATGTACTCCAAGTTCTTATGATCGGTCCAAACGAGAAATGGAATGGTGGACCCCTCCAGCCAGTGACGCCACTCCTCCAAGGCAAGCTTCACAGCCAGCAGCTCACGGTTCCCTATGTCGTAATTGCACTCAGAGGGGGACAACCGACGTGAGAAAAAGGCACAGGGATGGAGCTTCCTATCCTCCGCAGCCCACTGAGAAATCACAGCACCAACTCCCACATCCGAGGCGTCCACCTCCACAATGAATTGCCGGTCCACATCAGGCATCTGGAGGATGGGAGCGGAGGTGAACCTCACCTTGAGGGTACTGAAGGCTTTGTCGGCTGCTGGGGTCCAGGTGAAGGGTTGCTTGGTGCTGGTTAGAGCAGTGAGAGGGGCAGCAACGGTACTGTAGTTCCGGATAAACTTCCTATAGAAGTTAGCAAACCCCAGAAACTGTTGCAGCTTCTTTCTGTTCTCCGGAACTGGCCATGAAGTGACTGCTGATACTTTGGCAGGATCCATTTGGATACTTCCCTCTGCCACTATGTACCCCAGGAAGGCCACTGTCTTGACGTGAAACTCACATTTCTCTGCCTTGGCGTAGAGGGAATTCTCCAGAAGACGATGAAGGACTTGCTGGACATGGCGGGTGTGTTCAGACAGGTTTCTGGAGTAGATTAAGATGTCATCCAGGTAAACGAAGACAAACTTGTTTAACATGTCCCGCAGTACATCATTCACTAGAGCCTGGAACACAGCAGGAGCATTGGTGAGGCCAAAAGGCATAACCAGATACTCGTAGTGGCCTGTTGGTGTATTGAATGCGGTTTTCCATTCATCTCCCTCCCGGATCCGCACTAGGTGGTAAGCGTTTCTGAGATCCAACTTGGTAAAAACAGTGGCTCCCTGGAGCAACTCAAAAGCAGAGGTGAGCAGAGGCAGAGGGTAACGGTTTTTCACTGTGATGTCGTTGAGTCCCCTGTAGTCGATGCAGGGGCGAAGAGATCCGTCCTTCTTCCCCACAAAGAAGAAGCCAGCACCAGCAGGAGATGAAGATGAACGGATTAATCCTGCGGACAGAGAGCCATTGATGTAGTCCTCCATGGACTTTCTTTCAGGAGCAGACAACGAATAAAGACGACCCTTTGGAGGAGCTGTTCCAGGGAGGAGGTCGATGGCACAGTCGTACGGTCGGTGAGGGGGCAGAGATGTGGCTCTTGCTTTGTTAAACACCTCTCTGAGACCATGGTAGCATTCTGGGACATTGGAGAGGTCAGGAGCGGAGTTAGTAGGTACTGGCCGAGGGGGTAGTGCGGCAGCAAGCAGGCAGGTTCGGTGGCAGTCCTCTCCCCACTCCCTGATCACCCCGGTCACCCAGTCGAGCTGAGGGTTGTGCCGGCGGAGCCATGGGTAACCCAGGATGAGGGGTTGGCCTGGAGAGGGGAGCAGGTGAAACTGGATAGTTTCTTGATGGTTTCCGGACAGACCCATCGAGACCGGGGCCGTGACATGAGTGACCGATCCGAGTAAGTGTCCGTCCAGTGCCCGGGCAGGAATAGGAGGTGTCAAACGGAGGTTCTCCAGTCCCAGTTGGCGTGCCAGCTTGATGTCCATTATGTTGGCTTCGGCGCCAGAATCCACCAGAGCAGCCAGGGTGTGAGTTGAGTCAGAAAGGCGGAGGTGAACTTGCAGCAGGGGTTTGCGGTCGGAGGACTGGATGGTCATTGAACTCAACCGGACTCCCCCTATGCCCGGTGAGCTTCGGCCCTTTAAAGGGCAGGTTACCACACGATGTCCATCACCTCCACAATAGAGGCAGAGGTTTGAGGTGAAGCGGCGCTGGCGCTCTGCAGGAGTGAGAGAGGCTCGCCCAATCTCCATAGGCTCAGACTGATCAAGCTGACCTGGGTGAGTGGCAGTAGATGACAGGAGCCCAGTCGGATCTCTCCGAATGCCGGTAGTAGGTGGACCTTGGCGCCCCCTCTCACGACGACGGGTCTGTATCCTTCTGTCGATCCTGACAGTCAGTGCGATGGCTTCATCAAGAGTGGAAGGCAGTTCATGGGAGACCAACTCGTCCTTGATATAGTCAGCCAAACTATGGAAGAACGCGTCCACCAACGATGGTGTGTTCCAAGAACTTCGTCTAGCCAGGGTTCGGAAGTCGATGGAGTGGTCTGCGACTGTACGTCTGCCTTGTCGAATACTGAACAGTTCACGAGACGCCTCTGCGGTGGGTGAATCCAGGTCAAACACCTTCAGCATCTCCTCAGCAAACAGGTCGAAGGTTGCACATGCGGGGGTTTGACGTTCGAACTCTGCTGTTCCCCAGAGTCGAGCTCGGCCCGTCAGGTGAGTGATGGCATACCCAACTTTAGCCCCCTCCGTGGCGAAGGTCCTTGGCTGCAAGGAGAACTGAAGTCGGCAGCTAGTCAGGAATGGCCGGACCTGGGTTGAATCGCCGTTGAACCGCTCGGGGTTTCCAATCTTGGGTTCCGGAGCAGCGGCTGCAATGACCGGGGCAGGTAACTCGGGGGCAGGGCTGGTGGGCAGACTGGCTGGGGTAAGGTTGGTGAGGAGTTGAATGATCATGGCGAGTTGTTGTTGCTGCTGCTGGAACTGCTGCTCATGCTCATCGGTTTCCATGTCGGGGAAAGTGTGCGCTGAGTCCATAATGGTCAGATCGTACTGTCACGGTTCAGACAGACGACCAGAGGACCACAATTGCGTCACACCAGAAAGTTTATTAAACTTAAGGGAAAAGGGAAGTAGGGAGTGAATGAAGGCTCCAGGGGTAACAGGGATCCCGTCCAATGTGCTGGGTCTGTGCCCCCCCCAGTGGCAGCGATGCGTCCTATGAAGCCGGTGGTGGGTGGTCCAGAAGTCCTGGGGGGGGGAGACACAGACACAACAGGGCGGAATGAAACAAGGCAGCAGTACAGTTCAAGGGAAATCCAAAATACGTAGTAGCAAGGCAGAAGGCTGGTCAGAGTTACCGGGATTGAAGAGTAGTCAGGAGTCGTAATGGCAGAAGCAGGTCTGGATCTCCTGAGGCAGAGGAGTATCCAAAAAACAGGCAGGTCCGGGGTCACAAAACCAGGGTGAGCCAGAAGCGCGAGCAAACAGGTTCCGGGTGTGAGCTTTGCAGACGATCTGACACCGGAGAGCTGAAAGACAGGGCCTTAAATACTGGGAGAGGTAGTGGGTAATGCAGCGCAGCTGGCAGAGTAATTAGAGCAGAGCAGAGCAGGGACAGGTGGAGCTAGTTAGGCTGAGTAGAGAGAGTGGTGAGCAGAGTGGAAGAAAATTAAGGTGGTAACCCGGTGGAGTGAGAGGCCCATGACATATCCACCGCCATGCATAGTCATCTCTGACTGTGATCAGTCATCTGGTTCCTAATGTGGCCAGACAGGTCTGGCAAGGGCACAGGAAGCTGCATGCTGCTGTCCACACACACTGGGACACACAACTCACACAGAGAGACACACATAGTGTGCACATCAAAGATAGACCTAATAGTGGATGATTGGAATATAATGAAGATAGTTGTGTCAAACTACAAAGAAAACATTTAGAATGATTGTGAAAATGTGTGAACGATGGACTATTACAACCCACCACATCGAAGACACAAAAGAGAAAAGTATGTTTTGTTAATGCCTTCACTCACACGCCTATTGAAAAGAAAATCACAGCACCACTCAGGCCATCATCTAAATGAATAACACTTAAATTACTATTGGATATGCAGCCTAAATTACAACCCATTAATTGGTAGGCTATAGCCATGATCTATTTGTTTAAGTAACAAACTGACAAGTGAATAAGACAACATGATGATTGCAATGATCTGGACAATTATTTTTGAATGCTCCCCAGCCGATAAGCTATAAAGGCTTGAGTATTTGTATTTGTACTTATTATGGATCCCCATTAGCTGCTGCCAAGGCAGCAGCTACTCTTCCTGGGGTCTGGCAAAATTAAGGCAGTTAGACAATTTAAAAAACATTACAATACATTCATTACAGAATTCACAACACACTAAGTGTGTGCCCTCAGGCCCATACTCCACTACCACATATCTACAACACAAAATCCATGTGTACGTGTGTGTATAGTGCGTATGTTATCATGTGTGTGTATGCATGTGTCTGTGCTTATGTTTGTGTTGCTTCACAGTCCCCGCTGTTCCATAAGGTTTCTGTTTTTTAAATCTGATTCTACTGCTTGCATCAGTTACCTGATGTGGAATATAGTTCCATGTAGTAATGGCTCTATGTAGTACTGTGCGCTTCCCATAGTCTGTTCTGGACTTGGGGACTGTGAAGAGACCTCTGGTGGCATGTCTTGTGGGGTATGCATGGGTGTCTGAGCTGTGTGCTAGTCGTTTAAACAGACAGCTCGGTGCTTTCAACATGTCAATACCTCTCAAAAATACAAGTAGTGATGAAGTCAATCTCTCCCTCTACTTTGAGCCAGGAGAGTTTGACATGCATATTATTAATGTTTGCTCTTTGTGTACATCCAAGGGCCAGCCGTGCTGCCCTGTTCTGAGCCAATTGCAATTTTCCTAAGTCCCTCTTTGTGGAACCTGACCACACGACAGAACAGTAGTCCAGGTGCGACAAAACTAGAGCCTGTAGGACCTGCCTTGTTGATAGTGTTGTTAAGAAAGTAGAGCAACGCTTTATTATGGAGAGACTTCTCCCCATCTTAGCTACTGTTGTATCAATATGTTTTGACCATGACCGTTTACAATCCAGGGTTACTCCAAGCAGTTTAGTCACCTCAACTTGCTCAATTTCCACATAATGTATTACAAGATTTAGTTGAGGTTTAGGATTTAGTAAATTATATGTCCCAAATACAATGCTTTAGTTTTTGAAATATTTAGGACTAACTTATTCCTTACCACCCATTCTGAAACTAACTGCAGCTCTTTGTTAAGTGTTGCAGTCATTTCAGTTGCTGTAGTAGATGACGTGTATAGTGTTGAGTCATCCGCATACATAGACACACTGGCTTTACTCAAAGCCAGTGGCATGTCCTTAGTAAAGATTGAAAAATATAAGGGACCAAGACAGCTGCCCTGGGGAATTCCTGATTCTACCTGGATTATGTTGGAGGCTTCCACTAAATAACACCCTCTGTGTTCTGTTAGACAGGTAACTCTTTATCCACAATATAGCAGGGGGTGTAAAGCCATAACACATCAGTTTTTACAGCAGCAGACTATGATCGATAATGTCAAAGCCGCACTGAAGTCTAACATAACAGCTCCCACAATCTTTTTATCATCAATTTCTCTCAGCCAATCATCAGTCATTTGTGTAAGTGCTGTGCTTGTTGAATTCCCTTCCCTATAAGCGTGCTGAAAGTCTGTTGTCAATTTGTTTACTGTAAAATAGCATTGTATCTGGTCAAACACAATTTCTTCCCAAACTTTACTAAGGGTTGGTAACAGGCTGATTGGTCGGCTATTTGAGCCAGTAAAGGGGGCTTTAATATTCTTAGGTAGCGGAGTGACTTTTGCTTCCTTCCAGGTCTGAGGGCACACACTTTCTAGTAAGCTTAAATTGAAGATATGGCTAATAGGAGTGGCAATATCGTCTGCTATTTGCCTTTTTCCCAAAAATGTCATTGAAGGTGTACAAAGCTTTTTAATATCATTCTTCTTCTTTTTATTCAGTTTAGTCACATGATTTCTCAATTTGCAGTACGTTTGCCAATCGCTTGAGCAGCCAGACTTATTTGCCATTCCTTTTGCCTCATCCCTCTCAAACATACACTTCTTCAATTCTTCATCAATCCACAGGGATTTAACCGTTTTTACAGTCATTTTCTTAATGGGTGCATGCTTATTAGTAACTGGGATAAGCAATTTCATAAATATGTCAAGTGCAACGTCTGTTTGCTCCTCATTACACACCACGGACCAACAAATATGCTTTACATCAACAACATAGGAATCACTACAAAACGTATTGTATGACCTCCTATACACTACATTAGGCCCAGCCTTTGGAACATTGGTTTTCCTAGATATGGCTACTATATTCTGATCACTACATCCGATGGATCTGGATACTGCTTTCAAGCACATTTCTGCAGCATTAGTAAAGATGTGATCAATACATGTTGATGATTTCATTCCTGTACTGTTTGTAACTACCCTGGTAGGTTGACTGATAACCTGAACCAGGTTGCAGGCACTGGTTACAGTTTGAAGCTTTTTCTTGAGTGGGCAGCTTGATGGAAGCCAGACAATATTTAAATCACCCAGAAAATATACCTCTCTGTTGATATCACATACATTACCAAGCATTTCACACATGTTATCCAGATACTGACTGTTAGCATTTGGTGTTCTATAGCATCTTCCCACAAGAATGGGCTTTAGGTGAGGTAGATGAACCTGTAGCCATATTACTTCAACAGTATTTAACATGAGATCCTCTCTAATCTTTACAGGAATGTGGTTCTGAATATAAACAGCAACACCACCACCACTGGCATTTCTTTATTTTCTGTAAATGTTATAACCTTGTATTACTACCACTGTATCATCAAAGGTATTGTCTGAGTGAGTTTCAGAGATAGTCAGAATATGTATGTCATCTGTTACTAGCAAGTTATTAATTTCATGAACCTTGTTTCTTATACTACATATGTTAACGTGGGTTATTTTGAGCACTTTTCTTGGATGCTTGCAGAAGTAGATATTCTCATGTTATTTATGTTAGTATAGGGTGAGCTGCACACAGTGGACTTCCTACTAGGGCACACCGCCTCAGTGCTAACAGCATAAATCTGGTTCATAGACACATGATCGCTGCATACAATAGCTGTAGGATCAGCAGAGGCATTCAGGGCAGTTAGAGGGACATAAATTAGGTTACTGACATTGTGTCTACCAATGCCATTGTGTCTACCAACTGAGCTGGGCTTGGGTCATTGATAAGTCATTGTCTCAACGCAGCCCTGGAATGCTGTGAAAGGATCCAGGAACCCAAATGATTTGGCTGGATCCCATCCTCCTTATAAAACGTGTTTTGTTTCCAAAAGGTATCGAAATTGTCAACAGTTACACCCATTGAGCTGCAATAATCACGTAGCTAGTTGTGAAGAGAAAGAATCATGCTAAAGCGTTCAATGCCATGATTCAGAGAGGGCACAGGGCCAGATATGATGCTCATTCTGTTCACCAGTTCCGGAGGTCTACGTCACCGGCTTTCTAGAAGTCACTGACATGGATCATTACCACCAACCCCGGACTGTCTTGTCTCATTACGCACACCTGGTTCCCATTCACCCTGATTAGTACATGTACAGTGGAGAGAACAAGTATTTGATACACTGCCGATTTTGCAGGTTTCCCTACTTACAAAGCATGTAGAGGTCTGTAATTTGTATCATAGGTACACTTCAACTGTGAGAGACTTGTTCTCCCCACTGTATATACGTGTTTGTGTTGGGTGGAGTAATAATACCCCTAATACGTATTCCTGCGCCTGTCTTCAAATCATTATACAACGTGATAGTCTTTTATTAGTGTCTAGCAGAGAGTCAATCAGCTCTTTAAAATCCAGTTTCAACTGTTCAGAGCTGACTTCATAATGTCATTGAGTGGGTGGGAAGAATTTAAATGGCCCATATGTCAAAAAAGACTGGGAGAGATCAAATGTCATACAGCCTAAGACGCTGAAATTGTAAGCACACAGTACTTTTATTTCCGTTGCTCTCTCTCCCTTCCTTCTTATTTTAAAATGTAATTAAGGCATAATAACGGGGGAAATTGATATATGAATTGAAAAATATGTGTTATCAATGTGGGCAACATGATATCATCATGTGTCGATTATCCTTTTCTTTTTATTCTCCCATACAAAGTACAGTGAATAACGGTAATGAATTGGTTGAATGAATGCTGAAGAAATATGGGCAATTGCAGAGTTTATAAAAGAGAGAGACAAAAAAATAGGGTATCTGTGCAAAGCCCACAATTATGCACCTTTCAAATCCTTATTTCCAGCTCTTTGTTGGACAATTACATCGAAATGTATTAAATAACTGTAGCCCAAGGTGAAATGTACAAGAAATGTCAACACAATCTCACACTCAATTTGTGCAAATATGTACAAAAAGTAATTTTAGTTTGTTTTCGTATGGATTCATTTGTGTGAAAAAATGAAATAAATTGTGCCACTTAATTCGTAGGAAAAGGAAAAAAAAATTGTGCGACTTCATTCATAGGAAAATACATTTTTTGGGGGCAAACATCGGAACAATCTTTTGAAAGTTATTGGAGCAATGCATTTTGGGCAATGGTGTTCTACACTGCCTTTTTTTGTGTCCCACAGTTTTTTAAATAAAATTCTAACGTGTTAACAACACAATCTTTTTTATCGACCAGGTTATCACCGAAATATTTAATAAAATAGCAGCCTTACGTTGTTAAAAAATATATATATATATATACCACTGCTGTTTTCTACAGTGAGGGAAAAAAGTATTTGATCCCCTGTTGATTTTGTATGTTTGCCCACTGACAAAGACATGATCAGTCTATAATTTTAATGGTAGGTTTATTTGAACAGTGAGAGACAGAATAACAACAACAAAAATCCAGAAAAACGCATGTCAAAAATGTTATAAATTGATTTGCATTTTAATGAGGGAAATGAGTTAGTACTTGGTGGCAAAACCCTTGTTGGCAATCACAGAGGTCAGATGTTTCTTGTAGTTGGCCACCAGGTTTTCACACATCTCAGGAGGGATTTTGTCCCACTCCTCTTTGCAGATCTTCTCCAAGTCATTAAGGTTTCGAGGCTGACGTTTGTCAACTCGAACCTTCAGCTCCCTCCACAGATTTTCTATGGGATTAAGGTCTGGAGACTGGCTAGGCCACTCCAGGACCTTAATGTGCTTCTTCTTGAGCCACTCCTTTGTTGCCTTGGCCGTGTGTTTTGGGTCATTGTCATGCTGGAATACCCATCCACGACCCATTTTCAATGCCCTGGCTGAGGGAAGGAGGTTCTCACCCAAGATTTGACGGTACATGGCCCCGTCCATCGTCCCTTTGATGCGGTGACATTGTCCTGTCCCCTTAGCAGAAAAACACCCCCAAAGCATAATGTTTCCACCTCCATGTTTGACGGTAGGGATGGTGTTCTTGGGGTCATAGGCAGCATTCCTCCTCCTCCAAACACGGCGAGTTGAGTTGATGCCAAAGAGCTCGATTTTGGTCTCATCTGACCACAACACTTTCACCCAGTTCTCCTCTGAATCATTCAGATGTTCATTGGCAAAGTTTAGACGGGCCTGTATATGTGCTTTCTTGAGCAGGGGGACCTTGCGGGCGCTGCAGGATTTCAGTCCTTCACGGCATAGTGTGTTACCAATTGTTTTCTTGGTGACTATGGTCCCAGCTGCCTTGAGATCATTGACAAGATCCTCCTGTGTAGTTCTGGGCTGATTCCTCACCGTTCTCATGATCATTGCAACTCCGCGAGGTGAGATCTTGCATGGAGCCATGGCCGAGGGAGATTGACAGTTATTTTGTGTTTCTTCCAACTGTTGTCACCTTCTCACCAAGCTGCTTGGCGATGGTCTTGTAGCCCATTCCAGCCTTGTGTAGGTCTACAATCTTGTCCCTGACATCCTTGGAGAGATCTTTGGTCTTGGCCATGGTGGAGAGTTTGGAATCTGATTGATTGATTGCTTCTGTGGACAGGTGTCTTTTATACAGGTAACAAACTGAGATTAGGAGCGCTCCCTTTAAGAGTGTGCTCCTAATCTCAGCTCATTACCTGTATAAAAGACACCTGGGAGCCAGAAATCTTTCTGATTGAGAGGGGGTCAAATACTCATTTCCCTCATTAAAATGCAAATCAATTTATAACATTTTTTACATGCGTTTTTCTGGATTTATTTTGTTGTTATTCTGTCTCTCACTGTTCAAATAAACCTACCATTAAAATTATAGACTGATACTTTTTTTGTCAGTGGGCAAACGTACAAAATCAGCAGGGGATCAAATTCTTTTTTCCCTCACTGTATGCTTGTTTCTCTTAATACTCGTGCTATGTCAGATTTTATGAGGGTTGCCAGATTGGAGTAAAAAACGGTATTTGTCTTTTTTTTGTGGTATCGGTGAAGGTATTTGATTGGGGAATGGGGATACATTTTCATGATTGGAAATTAATTCATCAATAAATGTGGGGAAACAAATCTGTTTGGTTTAAATCCCCTGGTGCAACGGCATGGTATTTGCAACTATAACGAGTCTGGATGTCACGCCCTGGCTCGGGGGACTCTCGTATGTTGAGCCAGGGTGTTAGTTTCTATGTTTTGTTGTGGGTTCTAGGTTATTGTATTTCTTTGTTTGAGTGACTCCCAATCAGAGGTAACGAGTGTCAGCTGTTGGCTCGTTGTCTCTGATTGGGAGCCATATTTAACTATCTGTCTTTCACGTTGTGTTTGTGGTTTCTTGTTCATTTCGGTTTGTGTGAAACTGTAGACGTCACGTTATCGTTTTGTGATCGTGTGATCATTTATAGTAATAAAATATGTTCACCTTCAACGCTGCGCATTGGTCCTCTATGTTAGACGATCGTGACAGAAGAAACCACCAAGATGGGACCAAGCAGCGTGTTCAGGAGCCATCGCCAGGGAGATCCCTCACAGATCTCCTTCGCCTCCTGGACTGGGTCAAGCCGAGGGAGGAAGACAAGGGCTTGACATTATGGCAGAAGGGCGAGAAGCTGGCGAGGGATATGGAGACGTGGTCCACGGGTAGGAGAGACGCCCCGAAAATTTTTAGGGGGGGGCTCACGACGGCGGACCAGCAGGAGGCCGCGATAGAGCGGTCCAGTGGGTTGCCGGAGAAGGCCGCCGGGTTACGGGGGCCACTGGTAGAAGAGGGGATGGAAGGTGTGGAGGCACGGCGAGAGGTACTGGCGTGTGTTGCCAGTCCGGTCCGGCCCGTTCCAGATCCCGGTGTAGAGCCAGTGGTGTGTGTCCCCAGTACGGTCCGGTCTATTCCTGCTCCCCGCACCGAACCTGCGGTGCGCGTCGCCAGCCCAGTCCGGCCCATTCCTGCTCCCCGCATCAAGTCTGTGGTGCGTCTCGTCAGCCCGGCTCTGCCCGTTCCTGCTCCCCGCACCAGGTCGGGGGTGCGCGTCGCCAGCCCGGTCCGGCCCATTCCTGCTCCCCGCGTCAAGTCTGTGGTGCGTCTCGTCAGCCCGGCTCTGCCCGTTCCTGCTCTCCGCACCAGGTCTGTGGTGCGCGTCGCCAGCCCGGTCCGGCCCATTCCTGCTCCCAGCACCAAGTCTGTGGGGCGGTTCGTCAGCCCTGTCCGGCCCGCTCCTGCTCCCCACACCAAGCCAGTGGTGTGCGTCGTCAGTGCAGCACGGCCCGTGCCTGTTCCCCACACCAAGCCAGTGGTGTGCGTCGTCGGTCCGGCACGGCACGTGCCTGTTCCACTGGAGCCGGATCCGCCGCCTAGGCGGAGTGCCCACCCGGTCCCTCCCCTGTTGTGTTTCGTTGGCGCGGTCGGAGTCCGCGCCTTTAGGGGGGGGTACTGTCACGCCCTGGCTCGGGGGACTCTCGTATGTTGAGCCAGGGTGTTAGTTTCTATGTTTTGTTGTGGGTTCTAGGTTATTGTATTTCTTTGTTTGAGTGACTCCCAATCAGAGGTAACGAGTGTCAGCTGTTGGCTCGTTGTCTCTGATTGGGAGCCATATTTAACTATCTGTCTTTCACGTTGTGTTTGTGGTTTCTTGTTCATTTCGGTTTGTGTGAAACTGTAGACGTCACGTTATCGTTTTGTGATCGTGTGATCATTTATAGTAATAAAATATGTTCACCTTCAACGCTGCGCATTGGTCCTCTATGTTAGACGATCGTGACACTGGACTATGATCAATTAAGTCATATCAATGCAGTTAAACAGGTTAATGTAACATAATGAATTATGTTGGCTTACACTTATGGCACTTCCAAGGCCATTTCATGATGATTATTACGGTTGTGTCAATCATATTATATACTTAGGCTATTGTAACAAGGCAAATACCAGCATTGTAGGCCTACTGCCTCTGCCCAGAGGTTTACTAGGCTTTAATGCAACGGCCGTTAGAGCTCACTTTGCCACGTATGAGCCCTGGTTAGAGTCCCTGTTGCAGCTTTCACTTTCTTCCGCTACATTGGTGACAGCGTTGGGATCACGTCCAGCTCTAGTTATGTGATATAGTGGTGGGAAGCATTCTGTTTTTCAACATCTGTGTTGGGTGTAATTACATTGATATATCTAGTGAACAATGGATAAGCAACAATGGGCATGACGGATAGAAGTAGTCACTACAGGTGTGATCAAGCCTTACATCAAAGTTGCCTGAAGCTTAATGGAAAGTGCTATGCCCTGACCAGTTATTCAGAAGAATAGAATGACTGTCTAATTTACATAAGTTAACTTACCAGTGTGGACCCAAAACAAACACATTCTACACATTTACAAACGACCTGTTTAAAGTGTTATTACAACCATGGTTTTCTTTTTGTTACTGAAGTTTATATATCAAAACCGGAAAATGATCCACATCTATGTCCATGTGACCAGCAGTCTTATACAGTGAGGGAAAAAAGTATTTGATCCCCTGCTGATTTTGTACGTTTGCCCACTGACAAAGACATGATCAGTCTATCATTTTAATGGTAGGTTTATTTGAACAGTGAGACAGAATAACAACAAAAAAATTCAGATTTTTTTTTTTATAAATTGATTTGCATTTTAATGAGGGAAATAAGTATTTGACCCCTCTGCAAAACATGACTTAGTACTTGGTGGTAAGTAGAAGTAGTAGCAAGAGTGTGCTCCTAATCTCAGCTCATTACCTGTATAAAAGACACCTGGGAGCCAGAAATCGTTCTGATTGAGAGGGGGTCAAATACTTATTTCCCTCATTAAAATGCAAATCAATTTATAACATTTTTGACATGCATTTTTCTGGATTTTGTTGTTGTTATTCTGTCTCTCACTGTTCAAATAAACCTACCATTAAAATTATAGACTGATAATTTCTTTGTCAGTGGGCAAACGTACAAATTCAGCAGGGGATCAAATACTTTTTTCCCTCACTGTAGCTTGAGGGTAGAAGCTGTTAAGGAGCCTTTTGGACCTAGACTTGGCGCTCTGGTACCACTTGCCGTGCGGTAGCAGAGAGAACAGTCTATGACTTGGGTGACTGGAGTCTTTGACAATTTATTGGGCCTTCCTCTGACACCGCCTAGTATATAGGTCCTGGATGGCAGGAAGCTTGGCCCCAATGATGTATTTGGCCGTATGCACTACCCTCTGTAGCACCTTACGGTCGGATGCCAAGCAGTTGCCATACCAGGCGGTGATGCAACCAGTCAGGATGCTCTCGATGGTGCAGCTGTAGAACTTTTGAGGATCTGGGGACCCATACAAAAATGTTCAGTCTCCTGAGGGGGAAAATGTGTTGTCGTGCCCTCTTCATGACTGTCTTGGTGTGTTTAGACCATGATAGTTTGTTGGTGATGTGGACACCAAGGAACTTGAAACTCTCAACCCGCTCCACTACAGCCCCGTCAATGTTAATGGGGGCCTGTTCGGCCCTCCTTTTCCTGTAGTCCATGATCATCTCCTTTGTCTTGCTCACATTGAGGGAGAGGTTATGGTCCTGGCACCACACTGCAAGGTATCTGACCTCCTCCCTATAGGCTGTCTCATCGTTGTTGGTGATCAGGCCTACCACTGATCCAGTTGCAGAGGGAGGTGTTTAGTCCCAGGGTCCTTGTGGTTATTACTATGGTGTTGAACACTGAGCTGTAGTCAATGAAAAGCATTGTCACATAGGTGTTCCTTTTATCCAGGTGGGAAATGGCAGTGTGGAGTGCGACTGAGATTCCGTCATCTGTAGATCTGTTGGGGCGTTATGTGAATTGGAGTGGGTCTAGGGTTTCCGGGATGATGGTGTTGATGTGAGCCATGACCAGCCTTTCAAAGTACTTCATGGCTACCGACGTGAGTGCTACGGGGCGGTAGTCATTTAGGAAGGTTACCTTTGCATTCTTGGGCCCAGGGACTATGGTGATCTGCTTGAAACATGTAGGTATTACAGACTCAGTCAGGGAGAGGTTGAAAATGTCAGTGAAGACACTTGCCAGTTGGTCCGCGCATGCTCTGAGTACATGCCCTGGTAATCCATCTGGCCCCGCGGCCTTGTGAATGTTGACCTGTTTTAAAGGTCTTGCTCACATCGGCTACAGAGTGTGTGATCGCACAGTCGTCTGGAACAGCTGATGCTCTCATGCATGCTTCAGTGTTGCTTGCCTCGAAGCGAGCATAAAAGGCATTTTGCTCGTCTGGTAGGCTCGCGTTACTGGGCAGCTCGCGGCTGGGTTTCCCTTTGTAGTCCGCAATAGTTTGCAAGCCCTGCCACATCCGACGAGCGTCAGAGCCAGTGTAGTAGGATTCAATTTTAGTCCTGTGTTGACGCTTTGCCTGTTTGATGGTTCATCTGAGGGCATAGCGGGATTTCTTATAAGCGTCAGGATTAGTGTCCCGCTCCTTGAAAGCGAAAGCTCTAGCCTTTAGCTCGGTGCGGATTTAACCTGTAATCCATGGCTTCTCTTGGTTGATTGTGTGGTCTACAGCTTATCATTAGGTACTCTACCTCAGGCAAGCAATACCTCGAGACTTCTTTAATATTAGACATTGCGCACCAGCTGTTATTGAAAAATAGACACACACCCCTGCCCCTTGTCTTACCAGACGTAGCTGCGCTGTCCTGCCGATGCATGGAAAACCCAGCCAGCTCTATATTATCCGTGTCGTCGTTCAGCCATGACTCGGTGAAACATAATATATTACAGTTTCTAATGTTCCGTTGGTAGGATAGTCTCGACCGTAGATCATCTAGTTTATTTTCCAATGATTGCACGTTAGCCAATAGAACCGATGGTAGTGGCGATTTACTCACTCGCCTACGAATCCTCACAAGGCACCCCAACCTTCTCCCTCTGTATCTCCGCCTTTTTGTCACGTGAATGACAGGGATTTGGGCCTGGTCTCCGGAAAGTAGTATATCCTACACGTCGGACTCACTAAAGAAAATATATTTGTCCAGTTCGAGCTGAGTAATCGCTGTTCTGATGTCCAGAAGCTCTTTTCAGTCATAAGAGACTGTAGCAGCAACTTTATGTACAAAATAAGTTACAAACAATGCGAAAAAACTAACCAAATAACACAGTTGGTTAGGATCCTGTAAAACGGCAGCCATCCCCTCCGGTGCCATTATTATTAGCACAGTAATGGCAAGTGCTTTTTATGTTGTTTTTCTCTTGTTATTGACCCTCAGAGGGATAAGCTATTCATTTCCTTTAGCTTAAAAAAAAAAAAGAGGTAGGCCTATCACACTGGCCAGGACAAATGATGAATGTATACTTTAGAAGGGTCTCATCTATCTCAGAAGGTAGAACCAGATCTAGACAGGACTCCTTAATAATATTCACTATATTTACTTCACTGGCCACCCTTCAGAGCCTTTCTTCCAAGGTTCCTGCCTTTCTATGGAGTTTTTCCTAGCCAGCATGCTTCTACAGTCGTGGTCAAACGTTTTCAGAATGACACAAATATTAATTTTCACGAAGTCTGCTCCCTCAGTTTTTATGATGGCAATTTGCATATACTCCAGAATGTTATGAAGAGTGATCAGATGAATTGCAATTAATTGCAAAGTCCCTCTTTGCCATGAAAATGAACTTAATCCCCCAAAAACATTTCCACTGCATTTCAGCCCTGCCACAAAAGGACCAGCTGACATCATGTCAGTGATTCTCTCGTTAACACAGGTGAGAGTGTTGACGAGGACAAGGCTGGAGATCACTCTGTAATGCTGATTGAGTTTGAATAACAGACTGGAAGCTTTAATAGGAGGGTGGAGCTTGAAATCATTCTTCTTCCTCTGTTAACCATGGTTACCTGCAAGGAAACACGTGCCGTCATCATTGCTTTGCACAAAAAGGGCTTCACAGGCAAGGATATTGCTGCTAGTAAGATTGCACCTAAATCAACCATTTATCCGATCATCAAGAACTTCAAGGAGAGAGGTTCAATTGTTGTGAAGAAGGCTTCAGGGTGCCCAAGAAAGTCCAGCAAGCGCCAGGACTGTCTCCTAAAGTTGATTCAGCTGCGGGATCGGGGCACCACCAGTGCAGAGCTTGCTCAGGAATGGCAGCAGGCAGGTGTGAGTGCATCTGCACGCACAGTGAGTCGAAGACTTTTGGAGGATGGCCTGGTGTCAAGAAGGGCATTGAGGAAGCCACTTCTCTCCAGGAAAAACATCAGGGACAGACTGATATTCTGCAAAAGGTACAGGGATTGGACTGCTGAGGACTGGGGTAAAGTTATTTTCTCTGATGAATCCCCTTTCCAATTGTTTGGGGCATCCGGAAAACACCTTAATAATAATAATAATACCTTGTCCGGAGAAGACAAGGTGAGCGCTACCATCAGTCCTGTGTCATGCCAACAGTAAAGCATCCTGAGACCATTCATGTGTGGGGTTGCTTCTCAGCCACGGGAGTGGGCTCACTCACAATTTTGCCTAAGAACACAGCCATGAATAAAGAATGGTACCAACACATCCTCCGAGAGCAACTTCTTCCAACCATCCAAGAACAGTTTGGTGACGACCAATGCCTTTTCCAGCATGATGGAGCACCTTGCCATAAGGCAAAAGTGATAACTAAGTGGCTCGTGGAACAAAACATCGACATTCTGGGTCCATGGCCAGGAAACTCCCCAGACCTTAATCCCATTGAGAACTTGTGGTCGATCCTCAAGAGGTGGGTGGACAAACAAAAACCCACAAATTCTGACAAACTCCAAGCATTGATTATGCAAGAATGGGCTGCCATCAGTCAGGATGTGGCCCAGAATTAATTGACAGCATGCCAGGGCGGATTGCAGAGGTCTTGAAAAAGAAGGGTCAACACTGCAAATATTGACTGTTTGCATAAACTTAATGTAATTGTCAATAAAAGCCTTTGACACTTATGGAATGCTTGTAATTATACTTCAGTATACCATAGTAACACCTGACAGAAATATCTAAAAACACTGAAGCAGCAAACTTTGTGAAGACCAAAACTTTTGACCACGACTGTACATCTGCATTGCTTGCTGTTTGGGGTTTTAGGCTGGGTATAATCACTTTGTGACATCTGCTGATGTAAAAAGGGCTTCATAAATACATTTGATTTTGATTTGATTTGATTCACAAACACTAATTATACTAGTTGACAGCACATAGCATGGACATATAGTACTGACACTCACTCCACAGTGGTTGGGAATGGGTTAGGGAGTTGAACACGCAGCGACCCAGACCCCTCTACTGTTGGAGATTACACATACTGACTCAAATTAAATAAATAAGACATAAACAATAAAATATACCTATACTTGTTTTTTATGAAGAAAAATAAAGTGTTTAATTTAGTCGAAGTTACTAATGGAATCATAAGTTGTATAATTATACAGTGGCAAGAAAAAGTATGTGAACCCTTCAGAATTACCTGGATTTCTGCATAAATTGGTCATAAAATGTGATCTGATCTTCATCTAAGTCACAACAATAGACAAACACAGTGTGCTTAAACTAATAACACAAAAATGATTGTATTTTTCTTGTCTATATTGAATACATCATTTAAACATTCACAGTGTAGGTTGGAAAAAGTATGTGAACCCCTAGGCTAATGACTTGTCCAAAAGCTAATTGGAGTCAGTAGTCAGCTAACCTGGAGTCCAATCAATGAGACGACATTGGAGATGTTGGTTAGAGCTGCCCTACCCTATAAAAAACACTCACAAAATTTGAGTTTGCTATTCACAAGAAGCATTGCCTGATGTGAACCATGCCTCGAACAAAAGAGATCTCAGAAGACCTAAGATTAAGAATTGTTGACTTGCATAAAGCTGGAAAGGGTTACAAATCTATCTCTAAAAGCATTGATATTCATCAGTCCACGGTAAGACAAATTGTCTATAAATGGAGAAAGTTAAGCACTGTTGCTACTCTCCCTAGGAGTGGCCGTCCTGCAAAGATGACTGCAAGAGCACAGCACAGAATGCTCAATGTCACGGTTTCGGCCGAGGCTGCCTCTCTTCCTTGCTCGGGCAGGCTTCGGCGGTCGTCGTCTCCGGAGTACTAGCTGCCACCGTTGTATGTTTCGATGTTCGTTTGGTTTTGTCTTGATGTTGTACACCTGTTTTCGTTCAGCGTTCATTAGTGTCCTATAAGTTCTCGTTGTGTTTGTCAGGTGTTGTGTGTGATTGTTCTTGCTGTCGTGTTTGTGCGCTACTGTTGGTTGTCTGTGCTTCGTTGTTTTCCTCCTCTGTTAGGGA
This sequence comes from Coregonus lavaretus, assembly GCF_964263955.1. Taxonomy (NCBI): domain Eukaryota; kingdom Metazoa; phylum Chordata; class Actinopteri; order Salmoniformes; family Salmonidae; genus Coregonus; species Coregonus lavaretus. The sequence goes on along the minus strand of NC_139999.1, from coordinate 19,874,057 downwards.
GGGTTCTCGCACATGTTAGTGCGCATTTTGTTTTACGCCTGTGTGCGTAGTTTCTCGCCTCCGGGCTTTTTGGCTCGTGTTATGAGTGAGTGTTCACTAAAGTCTTTTGGACTAAGTTTCTGCGTCCTGCGCCTGATTCCTGCACCACACCCACCTACAGCCCCCGCTGACAGAATCACACACCATAAGGATGGAATCAGCAGGAGCCGCAGCAGCACCTGAGTCTCTGGAGGATAGGGTCCGTGAGCAGAACGATCAGATCCTTCGTATCGGGACCGCCCTTCAGGACGTGATTAACACCCTTCAACGCTGGGAGACCAGAGGGACACCCACAACTCCACCTCCCGTGCCATCACCATCGGCCAGTCAGCCCATTCAAGCTCCGGAACCCAGGGGAATTCGGCTCTCGCTCCCGAGGGCCTATGATGGGACCGCTGCCGGGTGTCAGGGCTTCCTTCTGCAGGTGGAACTATACCTGGCCACCGTACACCCGGCACCCTCGGGACACGAGAGCGTGTCCGCCCTCATCTCCTGTCTTACCGGCAAGGCGTTGGAATGGGCCAACGCCGAGTGGAGGAGAATAGATGCCTCCACTATCACCTACTCTGAGTTCTCCCGCCGCTTCAGGGCTGTGTTTGACCATCCACCTGAGGGGAAAGCAGCGGGGGAGTGTTTGTTCTACCTCCGGCAGGGGAGGAGGAGCGCCCAGGAGTTCGCTTTAGAATTCCGAACTCTAGCGGCGGATGCAGGGTGGAATGAGCGGGCCCTCATCGATCACTACCGCTGTAGTCTACGAGAGGACGTCCATCGGGAGCTGGCTTGCAGGGATACCAGCCTCTCTTTCGATCAGTTAGTGGACATGTCCATCAGGCTGGACACCCTGCTGGCTACCCGCGGACGTTCCGAGGGGGGTCCGTCCATTCCATCCTCCAGCACCTCCGAGCCGAGCCCTATGGAGCTCGGGGGTGCTGGCGCTAGAGAGAGGAGGGGTCGGAGCACGAGGGGGGCCGTCCTCTGCACCAACTGTGGCCGTGGAGGACACACCGCGGCTAGGTGCTGGGGAGGGTCTACTAGGGGAGAAGACGACAGGCTCCGCACTGGGGAGTCCTTCCAGGTGAGTAGGCGCCCCACTTACCCAGAGCTCTCTGTTGCGCACTTCTGTATACCTGTGCGATTTCCACAGGTTGCACCTCATTCCCAGCATAAGGCGCTAGTAGATTCAGGCGCGGCTGGGAATTTTGTTGATAGAAAATTTTGTTTAGAATGAGGGATTCCCCTTCTTCCTGTTGACGTCCCATTCCCCGTTCATGCCCTAGATAGCCGTCCGTTGGGATCGGGCTTGATCAGGGAAGTCACAGCACCACTTAGGATGTGTACGCAGGGGGGTCATGAGGAGATTATCCAGCTATATCTGATCGACTCTCCTGCGTATCCGGTGGTGCTGGGAATGCCCTGGTTGAGTATCCATAATCCGTCTATTTCGTGGCAGGAGAGGGCTCTGATGGAGTGGTCTGCCCAGTGTGCGGGGCGATGTTTAGGTGTTTCCGTGGGGGCTACCTCGGTGGAGAGTCCAAACCAGGTGCCCGCATTGCACATTCCCCCCGAGTATGAGGATTTGGCTATTGTGTTCAGTAAGTCGAGGGCGACGCAGTTACCTCCTCATAGGCAGGGAGATTGTGCGATAGACCTCCAGGCAGGAGCTGCGCTCCCACGGAGCCATGTGTATCCTCTGTCTCAAGAGGAGAAGAGAGCTATGGAGACTTACATAGACGAATCTCTGAGACAAGGATACATACGGCCATCCACTTCCCCTGCGTCCTCGAGTTTCTTTTTTGTGAAGAAGAAGGATGGAGGGTTACACCCGTGCATTGATTACCGTAGTCTCAATCAGATCACGGTGAAGTACAGTTATCCACTTCCTCTTATTGCGACCATGACGGAGTCATTGCACGGGGCGCGTTTTTTCACAAAATTAGATCTCAGGAGCGCTTACAACTTGGTACGCATTAGAGAGGGCGATGAATGGAAGACAGCGTTTAGTACCACCTCGGGTCATTACGAGTATCTTGTCATGCCATACGGGTTGATGAACGCTCCTTCAGTTTTCCAATCATTCGTGGATGAGATCTTCAGGGACATGCAGGGGCAGGGGGTGGTCGTGTACATAGATGACATTCTCGTGTACTCGTCTACCCGAGTCAAGCATGTGGCCCTGGTGCGACGAGTGTTGAGGAGGCTGTTGGAGCACGACCTGTATGTCAAGGCAGAGAAATGTCTGTTTTTCCAGGAGTCTATCTCCTTTTTGGGTTATCAGTTGTCTGCGTCAGGGGTGAAGATGGAGGTTGACCGGGTGTCAGCCGTGCGTAATTGGCAGACTCCAACCACTGTTAAAGAGGTGCAGCAGTTTTTGGGGTTTGCAAATTACTACCGGAGGTTTATCCGGGGTTTTGGACAGGTGGCAGCTCCCATAACGTCTATTTTGAAGGGGGGTCCGGTGCGTTTGCAGTGGTCAGCCGAGGCGGACAGTGCTTTTGGGAGACTGAAGGACCTGTTTACTTCGGCTCCGGTGCTGGCGCATCCGGATCCCTCTTTACCATTTCAGGTAGAGGTGGACGCGTCAGAGGCCGGTATAGGGGCCGTGCTTTCGCAACGGTCTGGCACGCCACCTAAATTCCGCCCCTGTGCCTTTTATTCCAAAAAGCTCAGTCCGGCGGAGCGAAATTATGACGTAGGGGACAGGGAGCTGTTAGCCGTGGTACAGGCCCTAAAGGTGTGGAGGCATTGGCTTGAGGGGGCTCAACACCCTTTTCGCATTTTGACTGACCACCGTAACCTGGAGTACATCCGGGCAGCTAGGAGACTGAACCCTCGCCAGGCGCGGTGGAACATGTTTTTGGCCCGGTTCGTATTTAAGATCACGTACATCCCTGGGTCACAGAACGGTAAGGCAGACGCACTGTCTCGGCTGTATGACATGGAGGAGAGGTCCGTGGAGCCCACTCCCATACTGCCGGAGTCTTGTCTGGTGGCACCGGTAGTGTGGGAGGTCGATGCTGAGATCGAGCGGGCGTTGCGCACCGACCCTAGTCCTCCTCAATGCCCGGAGGGTCGGACGTACGTCCCGCTCGAGGTTCGGGATCGATTGATCTATTGGGCTCACACGTCACCCTCCTCTGGACATCCTGGTATTGGCCGGACAGTGCACTGCCTTAGTGCTAAGTACTGGTGGCCCACGTTAGCCAGGGATGTGAGGGTTTATGTCTCCTCCTGCTCGGTGTGTGCCCAGTGTAAGGCGTCTAGACATCTGCCTAGGGGTAAGTTACAACCCCTGCCCGTTCCACAACGACCATAGTCTCACCTCTCGGTGGACTTCGTCACTGACCTTCCCCCCTCGCAGGGGAATACTACTATACTGGTCGTTGTGGACCGGTTCTCTAAGGCCTGTCGCTTGCTCCCTATGCCGGGCCTTCCTACTGCCCTACAGACCGCCGAAGCTCTATTCACCCACGTTTTCCGGCACTACGGGGTACCCGAGGATATTGTGTCTGATCGAGGTCCCCAGTTCACCTCCAGAGTCTGGAGAGCATTTATGGAGCGTTTGGGGGTCTCGGTGAGCCTCACCTCGGGTTACCATCCTGAGAGTAATGGGCAGGTGGAACGTGTGAACCAGGATGTGGGTAGGTTTCTTAGATCATACTGCCAGGACCGGCCGGAGGAGTGGGCACGGTACGTTCCCTGGGCAGAAATGGCCCAGAATTCCCTACGCATTCCTCAACTAACCTAACCCCTTTCCAATGTGTGTTAGGTTACCAGCCGGTTCTGGCACCATGACAGCAGAGCCAGATCGAGGCTCCTGCGGTGGATGAGTGGGTGCGGCGCTCGGAGGAGACGTGGAACGCTGCACACGTCCACCTGCAGCGGGCCCTCCGTCGTCAGAAGGCGAGCGCAGATCTCCACCGCAGTGAGGGGCCGGTGTACGCACCTGGTGATCGAGTCTGGCTCTCTACCAGAAACCTGCCCCTCCGCCTGCCCTGCCGGAAACTGGGTCGGCGGTTTGTGGGGCCGTTTAAAGTCCTGAGAAGATTGAACGAGGTGTGTTACAGATTACAACTGCCTATTGATTATAAGAATATTAACCCCTCGTTCCATGTGTCTCTTCTCAGGCCGGTGGTAGCTGGTCCACTCCAGGAAGATGAAATCAGAGAGACGCCCCCATTGGACATCGAGGGGGCACCGGCGTACACCGTGCGGTCCATCTTGTATTCGAGACGTCGGATGGGGGGTCTCCAATATCTTGTGGAGTGGGAGGGGTACGGCCCGGAGGAACGGTGCTGGGTGCCGAGGAGAGACATTTTGGACCCGTCTCTCCTGACAGAATTCCACCGTAGTCACCCGACGCGCCCTGCTCCGCGTCCTCCTGGTCGTCCCCGAGGCCGGAGTCGGCGCACGTCTGGAGCCGCGCGTCAAGGGGGGGGTACTGTCACGGTTTCGGCCGAGGCTGCCTCTCTTCCTTGCTCGGGCAGGCTTCGGCGGTCGTCGTCTCCGGAGTACTAGCTGCCACCGTTGTATGTTTCGATGTTCGTTTGGTTTTGTCTTGATGTTGTACACCTGTTTTCGTTCAGCGTTCATTAGTGTCCTATAAGTTCTCGTTGTGTTTGTCAGGTGTTGTGTGTGATTGTTCTTGCTGTCGTGTTTGTGCGCTACTGTTGGTTGTCTGTGCTTCATTGTTTTCCTCCTCTGTTAGGGAGGGTCCTCGCACATGTTAGTGCGCATTTTGTTTTACGCCTGTGTGCGTAGTTTCTCGCCTCCGGGCTTTTTGGCTCGTGTTATGAGTGAGTGTTCACTAAAGTCTTTTGGACTAAGTTTCTGCGTCCTGCGCCTGATTCCTGCACCACACCCACCTACAGCACCCGCTGACACTCAATGAGGTTAAGAAGAATCCTAGAGTGTCAGCTAAAGACTTACAGAAATCTCTGGAACATGCTAACATCTCTGTTGACGAGTCTACGATAAGTAAAACACTAAACAAGAATGGTGTTCATGGGAGGACACCACGGAAGAAGCCACTGCTGTCCAAAAGAACCATTGCTGCACATCTGAAGTTCGCAAAATAGCACATGGATGTTCCACAGCCCTATTGGCAAAATATTCTGTAGACAGATAAAGACTAACGTTTAGTTGTTTGTAAGGAACACACAACACTATGTTTGGAGAAAAAAAGGCACAGCATACCAACATCAAAACCTCATCCCAACTGTAAAGTATGGTGGAGGGCGCATCATGGTTTGGGGCTGCTTTGCTGCTTCAGGAAAAATGGATTCCCAAGTTTATCAAGACATTTTGCAGGAGAATGTAAGGCTATCTGTCTGCCAATTGAAGCTCAACAGAAGTTGGGTGATGCAACAGGACAACAACCCAAAACACAGAAGTAAATCAAAAACAGAATGGCTTCAACAGAAGAAAATGTGCCTTCTGGAGTGGCCCAGTCGGAGTCCTGACCTCCACCCGATTGAGATGCTGTGGCATGACCTCGAGAGCGGTTCAGACCACACATCCCAAGAATATTGCTGAACTGAAACAGTTTTGTAAAGAGGAATGGTCCAAAATTCCTCCTGACCGTTGTGCAGGTCTGATCCGCAACTACAGAAAACGTTTGGTTGAGGTTATCTCAATAAAGACATGAAAACATATAATAGTTTGTGTGTTATTAGTTTAAGCAGACTGTGTTTGTCTATTGTTGTGACTTAGATGAAGATCAGATCACATTTTATGACCAATCTATGCAGAAATCCAGGTAATTCCAAAGGGTTCACATACTTTTTCTTGCCAATGTATATATTTTTTTCTTCCATTTTTTTTCTTAAATATGTTGTATTCTCTTTCATAATGCACCTTACTTAAAATAGGACATTTGTGGTTGACTAGAACACATTTTAAATCTGGCCAAGACTATATACACTGCTCAAAAAAATAAAGGGAACACTTAAACAACACAATGTAACTCCAAGTCAATCACACTTCTGTGAAATCAAACTGTCCACTTAGGAAGCAACACTGATTGACAATACATTTCACATGCTGTTGTGCAAATGGAATAGACAAGAGGTGGAAATTATAGGCAATTAGCAAGACACCCCCAATAAAGGACTGGTTTTGCAGGTGGTGACTACAGACCACTTCTCATTTCCTATGCTTCCTGGCTGATGTTTTGGTCACTTTTGAATGCTGGCGGTGCTTTCACTCTAGTGGTAGCATGAGACGGAGTCTACAACCCACACAAGTGGCTCAGGTAGTGCAGCTCATCCAGGATGGCACATCAATGCGAGCTGTAGCAAGAAGGTTTGCTGTGTCTGTCAGCGTAGTGTCCAGAGCATGGAGGCGCTACCAGGAGACAGGCCAGTACATCAGGAGACGTGGAGGAGGCCGTAGGAGGGCAACAACCCAGCAGCAGGACTGCTACCTCCGCCTTTGTGCAAGGAGGAGCAGGAGGAGCACTGCCAGAGCCCTGCAAAATGACCTCCAGCAGGCCACAAATGTGCATGTGTCTGCTCAAACGGTCAGAAACAGACTCCATGAGGGTGGTATGAGGGCCCGACGTCCACAGGTGGGGGTTGTGCTTACAGCCCAACACCGTGCAGGACGTTTGGCATTTGCCAGAGAACACCAAGATTGGCAAATTCGCCACTGGCGCCCTGTGCTCTTCACAGAGGAAAGCAGGTTCACACTGAGCACATGTGACAGACGTGACAGAGTCTGGAGACGCCGTGGAGAACGTTCTGCTGCCTGCAACATCCTCCAGCATGACCGGTTTGGCGGTAGGTCAGTCATGGTGTGGGGTGGCATTTCTTTGGGGGGCCGCACAGCCCTCCATGTGCTCGCCAGAGGTAGCCTGACTGCCATTAGGTACCGAGATGAGATCCTCAGACCCCTTGTGAGACCATTTGCTGGTGCGGTTGGCCCTGGGTTCCTCCTAATGCAAGACAAGGCTAGACCTCATGTGGCTGGAGTGTGTCAGCAGTTCCTGCAAGAGGAAGGCATTGATGCTATGGACTGGCCCGCCCGTTCCCCAGACCTGAATCCAATTGAGCACATCTGGGACATCATGTCTCGCTCCATCCACCAACGCCACGTTGCACCACAGACTGTCCAGGAGTTGGCGGATGCTTTAGTCCAGGTCTGGGAGGAGATCCCTCAGGAGACCATCCGCCACCTCATCAAGAGCATGCCCAGGCGTTGTAGGGAGGTCATACAGGCACGTGGAGGCCACACACACTACTGAGCCTCATTTTGACTTGTTTTAAGGACATTACATCAAAGTTGGATCAGCCTGTAGTGTGGTTTTCCACTTTAATTTTGAGGGTGACTCCAAATCCAGACCTCCATGGGTTGATAAATTAGATTTCCATTGATAATTTTTGCGTGATTTTGTTGTCAGCACATTCAACTATGTAAAGAAAAAAGTATTTAATAAGATTATTTCATTCATTCAGATCTAGGATGTGTTATTTTAGTGTTCCCTTAATTTTTTTGAGCAGTGTATATTTTCTTTGTATTGCATAGAGACATAGTCCCTGACCAATAATCGGAATTAAAGGGAATGGCCACTACGGAGGCACCAATAAGGTCGCTCTCTCACCTGTGCAACAGTACAGGACAGATTCATGCGGAAAGCATTAAAGGGAAAATGGGAGGAGATGAAAGAGGTACATGAGGGATTTATTGTTTTATTTAGTTTTTTTATGTCTTGTCATAACCACTAAAAAGCTTGAGGATTGATCAATACTATTTTCATTGTACAGGGGCTTGTGAAAGTATTCACCCCCCTTGGCATTTTTCCTATTTTGTTGCCTTACAACCTGGAATTAAAATTGATTTTTGGGAGGTTTATATCATTTGATTACACAACATGCCTACCACTTTGAAGATGCAAAATATTTTTTTATTGTGAAACAATCAAGAAATAAGACAAAAAAACAGAAAACTTGAGCGTGCATAACTATTCACTATTCATTGATCAGTTTCCGATCCCTGCCGATGAAAAATATCCCCACAGCATGATGCTGCCACCACCATGCTTCACTGTGGTGATGGTGTTCTCGGGGTGATGAGAGGTGTTGGGTTTGCGCCAGACATGACGTTTTCCTTGACATGACGGAAACGTTTCCTTTTCTCATCTGACCAGAGTACCTTTTTCCATATGTTTGGGGAGTCTCCCATATGGCTTTTGGCGAACACCAAACGTGTTTGCTTATTTTTTTCTTCAAGCAATGGCTTTTTTCTGGGCACTCTTCCGTAAAGCCTAGCTCTGTGGAGTGTACGGCTTAAAGTGGTTCTATGGACAGATACTCCCATCTCCGCTGTGGAGATTTGCAGCTCCTTCAGGGTTATCTTTGGTCTCTTTGTTGCCTCTCTGATTAATGCCCTCATTGCCTGGTCCTTGAGTTTTGGTGGGCGGCCCTCTCTTAGCAGGTTTGTTGTGGTGCCATATTCTTTCCATTTTTTTATAATGGATTTAATGGTGCTCCATGGGATGTTTTTATAACCCAACCCTGATCTGTACTTCTCCACAACTTTGTCCCTGACCTGTTTGGAGAGCTCCTTGGTCTTCATGGTGCCACTTGCTTGGTGGTGTTGCAGACTCTGGGGCCTTTCAGAACAGGTGTATATATACTGAGATCATGTGACAGATCATGTGACACTTAGATTGCACACAGGTGGACTTTATTTAACTAATTATGTGACTTTTGAAGGTAATTGGTTGCACCAGATCTTATTTAGGGGCTTCATAGCAAAGGGGGTGAATACATATGCACGCACCACTTTTCCGTTATTTATTTGTTAGATTTTTTTGAAACAAGTTATTTTTTTCATTTCACTTCACCAATTTGGACTATTTTGTGTATGTCCATTACATTAAATCCAAATAAAAATCAATTTAAATTACAGGTTGTAATGCAACAAAATAGGAAAAATGCCAAGGGGGATGAATACTTTTTCAAGGCACTGTAGCTGTTTATGTAGTGTATCAACACCTTACATAATGTATGGAGTCAATATGAGACAAAACATATGTAAAGGCCCATCTCAATATCATATGTTGTGATTAATACTTAAGATATGAATACATTAACATGTGTGACATGGAATGTCAATGGAATTGTGCAGCCAGCCCAAAGAAATTAAGGTATTTTCTTATTTGAAAAAGAATAACGCTAACATCTGTTTTTTTGTTGTTTTTTTTGCAATATAAAGTGAAAGGTTTGGGCGAACTTGGAATGGGTTGCAACTCTAGACAAGTCATCAACTAAACTATATCCTCTTCCTAACATGTCTAACATATTAAACCACAACATCAAAGAGATGGGTTTATGTGAACTGTGGAGATATAAACATCCAACTGAAAGAGAATACTCATCTTACTCTGATGTCCATAACTCATATTCAAGAATTGACTTTTTTATTGTAAACTTTTCTTTAATTGACTGTCTTTCTGAATGTAAATACCTTCCTAGAATAAATACGGACCATTTGTCCCTCACGTTAAAGCTCAAACCTCCTGGACTCCCGAGTGGTGCAGCGGTCTAAGGCACTGCATTGCAGCAGCTGGCTTCCGGGTTAACCAGGGGGGTATTAAGAAGAACGGTTTGGCGGGTCCTGTTTCGGAGGACGCATAACTTGACCTTCGCCTCCCGTTGGGGAGTTGCAGCGATGAGACAAGATTGAAATTGGGGAGAAAAACTAACTCAAACCTCCTATGCAAAAACATGGCGATTCAACACAATCTTACTTGGAGATAAGGAGTTTACCTCATATCTCAACACACAGAAATACATGTTTTTGGAAATAAATGTAGATAATGAAGTATGCAAAACTGTTGCCTGGGAAGCTCCTAAAGCATATATGAGAGGTTGTAACATGTCTTACTCTTCACATAAGAAAAAGAAGACCAATAAAGAATTAGAAATACTAGAACAGAAAATCCACAATTTAGAAAGAAAACACAGTTTAGATAGAAATGCTAACACCCCTCAACAGTTGAACACTTTGAAGCTCGAATATAACACAATAAACACCCGATCTGCAGAGATTGCTGCCATGAAATCCAAGGAACAATATGTTGAGCAAGGTGAAAGTGCAGGGAAAATGCTTGCCAAATTAAGAAAGACGAAGAGGAACGTCCAATCCATAGCTTTCAAACCCCAGATGATAGCATAACAATGGATCCTTCTGAAATCAACTCAGACTTTAAAACATTTGATCACAAACTGTATCAATCTGAAAACAGAAGTTCAAAGGAGGATATAGACAATTTCCTTTTACCAATTATACAGTGAGGGAAAAAAGTATTTGATCCCCTGCTGATTTTGTACATTTGCCCACTGACAAAGAAATTATAAATCTATCATTTTAATGGTAGGTTTATTTGAACAGTGAGAGACAGAAAAACAAAACAAAAATCCAGAAAAATGTTATAAATTGATTTGCATTTTAATGAGGGAAATAAGTATTTGACCCCCTCTCAATCAGAAAGATTTCTGGCTCCCAGGTGTCTTTTATACAGGTAACGAGCTGAGATTAGGAGCACACTCTGAAAGGGAGTGCTCCTAATCTCAGTTTGTTATCTGTATAAAAGACACCTGTCCACAGAAGCAATCAATCAGATTCCAAACTCTCCACCATGGCCAAGACCAAAGAGCTCTCCAAGGATGTCAGGGACAATATTGTAGAGCTACACAAGGCTGGAATGGGCTACAAGACCATCGCCAAGCAGCTTGGTGAGAAGGTGACAACAGTTGGTCCGATTATTCGCAAATGGAAGAAAACACAAAATAACTGTCAATCTCCCTCGGCCTGGGGCTCCATGCAAGATCTCACCTTGTGGAGTTGCAATGATCATGAGAACGGTGAGGATTCAGCCCAGAACTACACGGGAGGATCTTGTCAATGATCTCAAGGCAGCTGGGACCATAGTCACCAAGAAAACAACTGGTAACACACTATGCCGTGAAGGACTGAAATCCTGCAGCGCCCGCAAGGTCCCCCTGCTCAAGAAAGCACATATACAGGGCCATCTGAAGTTTGCCAATGAACATCTGAATGATTCAGAGGAGAACTGGGTGAAAGTGTTGTGGTCAGATGAGACCAAAATCGAGCTCTTTGGCATAAACTCAACTCGCCGTGTTTGGAGGAGGAGGAATGCTGCCTATGACCCCAAGAACACCATCCCCACCGTCAAACATGGAGGTGGAAAAATTATGCTTTGGGGGTGTTTTTCTGCTAAGGGGACAGGACAACTTCACCGCATCAAAGGGACGATGGACGGGGCCATGTACCGTCAAATCTTGGGTGAGAACCTCCTTCCCTCAGCCAGGGCATTGAACATGGGTCGTGGATGGGTATTCCAGCATGACAATGACCAAAAACACACGGCCAAGGCAACAAAGGAGTGGCTCAAGAAGAAGCACATTAAGGTCCTGGAGTGGCCTAGACAGTCTCCAGACCTTAATCCCATAGAAAATCTGTGGAGGGAGCTGAAGGTTTGAGTTGCCAAACGTCAGCCTCGAAACCTTAATGACTTGGAGAAGGTCTGCAAAGAGGAGTGGGACAAAATCCCTCCTGAGATGTGTGCAAACCTGGTGGCCGACTACAAGGAACGTCTGACCTCTGTGATTGCCAACAAGGGTTTTGCCACCAAGTACTAAGTCATGTTTTGCAGAGGGGTCAAATACTTATTTCCCTCATTAAAATGCAAATCAATTTATAACATTTTTGACATGCGTTTTTCTGGATTTATTTATTTGTTATTCTGTCTCTCACTGTTCAAATAAACCTACCATTAAAATTATAGACTGATCATGTCTTTGTCAGTGGGCAAACATACAAAATCAGCAGGGGATCAAATACTTTTTTCCCTCACTGTAAGTGAACCAGAGAAAATGAATATGGATAGAAACATTACCCCAGGTGAATGGTTGGAAGGCATTAAGAATCTACAAAATTGGAAATCTTATGGTAATGATTGATTCCCAGTGAAATGTTATAGACACTTTCGTCTCAAATTACAAATTAATGTTACTTATGCTTACAGCAGCTCTAGAGAAAAATGAACTTCCCCAGTCACTATGTTTGGCTACAATCACCCTACTTAAATATAAATAAAATTATCCGTTGTCATGCGGATCCTTCCGCCCAGTATCACTCTTGAATGTGGATTACAAAATCATTGCTATGGTATTGGCTTTTAGCATAGAAACAGTAATACCAAAGTTGATTCACTTCGATCAAACATTTTTTATACGAAACAGGATGTCTTCCGATAATCTCTTTCAATATAATACATCATAACAAAAACTTGAACGCTCCAAAAGTTGCAGTATCAATAGATGCTGAAAAAGCATTCAATATGGTTGATTGGACATATTTGGTGGCTGTCTTAAAAAAGTTTGGTTTTGGTCTGGTATTTTTGGTCTGGTATTTATTTCCTGGATTGAGTTATTGTACAAATACCCCAAAGCATCTATACGAACAAAGGGACAGATCTCTGAATCATTTCAGTAATCAAGAGGGACAAGACAGGGATACCCTAGTTATTTATTTTATTTAGCCACAGAAACCCTAGCATCAATAATTACAACTCATGGCTCTATCCGAGGCACAGAGATTGGTGGAGATCAACATGTGATATCATTGTGGTCAGATTACATTTTACTTCATTTATCTTAAACAGAACATTCTCTATCGGGATTCAAACGGAATTGGGAGAATAATCCCCATTTCTAATTATGACTTCTCAAGCTTAGAAAGTACATTTAAGTGGAAATGGACAAAGACAAATATGAAATACCTGGATGTACTGACCATGCAATCTGGAGGAGGCAAATAAAATCAATTATTTTCCTTTAATAGGTAAGATTGAATCTGATGTTCAGAGATGGAGATCTCTTCTTATTTCTATGTTAGGTAGTGTCAACATAATCAACATTAAAATATTATCAAGGTTGATGTAGTTATTCCAGGCCCTGATAGTTTAAATTACATCTAACTTTTTTAATAAGATAAATGGCCTGCTCTCAAACTTTATTTGGAATGACTTTTACACTTACCATAATATGTCACATCTCTGTTGGAGATGCAAACAGCACAAATGAACCCTATTACTTATGCTGTGGTCATGTAATAAACTGGCACCATTTTGGGATAATGTATGTGATATAATTTCATTGTATCCAGGAATTTATAATCATCCATCTCAATGATTATGTCTGTTGGGAAATGTAAATATTGGTAATCATTTTCAGAGAAAGTTTTGTAGTCTAGGTCTAATTGCTGCAACAACAAAAACAATTATAGCCATTATTGGAAAGCCTCATATTCACCCTCAACAACAAACTGGAGGACTGAACTATTTAGCTACATACTGTTGGATTTTGTATATTATAAAAGTCAACAAAAAATGAATGTGTTTTCGTTTTGTCTTTTTGTGTTTGTGTTGTGTTGTTTGTGGGGTGCTGTGGAAAAACAATACCAAATTTAATAAAATAAAAAACATGCCCAATGATTGAACAGAGCATTAGCTGAGTTTACAGTATACAGTGGGGAGAACAAGTATTTGATACATTGCCGATTATGCAGGTTTTCCTACTTACAAAGCATGTAGAGGTCTGTAATTTTTATCATAGGTACACTTCAACTGTGAGGGCCGGAATCTAAAACAAAAATCCAAAAAATCACATTGTATGATTTTTAAGTAATTAATTTGCATTTTATTGCATGACATAAGTATTTGATACATCAGAAAAGCAGAACTTTAATATTTGGTACAGAAACCTTTCTTTGCAATTACAGAGATCATACGTTTCCTGTAGGTCTTGACCAGGTTTGCACACACTGCAGCAGGGATTTTGGCCCACTCCTCCATACAGACCTTCAGGTTTCGGGGCTGTCGCTGGGCAATACGGACTTTCAGCTCCCTCCAAAGATTTTCTATTGGGTTCAGGTCTGGAGACTGGCTAGGCCACTCCAGGACCTTGAGATGCTTCTTATGGAGCCACTCCTTAGTTGCCCTGGCTGTGTGTTTCGGGTCGTTGTCATGCTGGAAGACCCAGCCACGACCCATCTTCAATGCTCTTACTGAGGGAAGGAGGTTGTTGGCCAAGATCTCGCGATACATGGCCCCATCCATCCTCCCCTCAATACGGTGCAGTCGTCCTGTCCCCTTTGCAGAAAAGCATCCCCAAAGAATGATGTTTCCACCTCCATGCTTCACGGTTGGGATTGTGTTCTTGGGGTTGTACTCATCCTTCTTCTTCCTCCAAACACGGCGAGTGGAGTTTAGACCAAAAAGCTCTATTTTTGTCTCATCAGACCACATGACCTTCTCCCATTCCTCCTCTGGATCATGCAGATGGTCATTGGCAAACTTCAGACGGGCCTGGACATGCGCTGGCTTGAGTAGAGGGACCTTGCGTGCGCTGTAGGATTTTAATCCATGACGGCGTAGTGTGTTACTAATGGTTTTCTTTGAGACTGTGGTCCCAGCTCTCTTCAGGTCATTGACCAGGTCCTGCCATGTAGTTCTGGGCTTATCCCTCACCTTCCTCATGATCATTGATGCCCCACGAGGTGAGATCTTGCATGGAACCCCAGACCGAAGGTGATTGACCGTCATCTTGAACTTCTTCAATTTTCTAATAATTGCGCCAAAAGTTGTTGCCTTCTCACCAAGCTGCTTGCCTATTATCCTGTAGCCCATCCCAGCCTTGTGCATGTCTACAATTTTATCCCTGATGTCCTTACACAGCTCTCTGGTCTTGGCCATTGTGGAGAGGTTGGAGTCTGTTTGATTGAGTGTGTGGACAGGTGTATTTTATACAGGTAACGAGTTCAAACAGGTGCAGTTAATACAGGTAATGAGTGGAGAACAGGAGGGCTTCTTAAAGAAAAACGAACAGGTCTGTGAGAGCCGGAATTCTTACTGGTTGGTAGGTGATCAAATACTTATGTCATGCAATAAAATGCTAATTAATTACTTAAAAATCATACAATGTGATTTTCTGGATTTTTGTTTTAGATTCCATCTCTCACAGTTGAAGTGTACCTATGATAAAAATTACAGACCTCTACATGCTTTGTAAGTAGGAAAACCTGCAAAATCGGCAGTGTATCAAATACTTGTTCTCCCCACTGTATGTCTTGATCAAGTGCTTTTCTGGGACTTCGGTTAATATGCCTTCTTGTGCGTTTTGGTATCGTTTTGGTATCAAGTATCGTGATGGGATCGTGATACTAAACATGGTATCGCTATCGAAGTAAAAAATACTGGTATCATGACAACACTCATTTTCACAGGGCAGACCTGGTATTTCATCTGCTCCACTGGCTGTGTCTAATGCATATACATGTCAGTGAAAATATAGGTAATTTTCTGTTTTGTTCCTCCTGAATTGTGAGTTAGCAGCTCTGTAAAAAACACACAATTCTACATAACAAACGCCTTTGTCCAAGCAGAGATAAGACAAAAATTGCAGTCTAACAATCCAATTCTCAAAATGAACGCCCAATTTACAATATTACGCTTCTGAACGATCAAAATGAAAGACATACTGTATCATTACCCAGACATGTAAGTGTTTCCTTATTAGATGAAGCACTTATTAGATGAGCCTACTATCATCAGTCCAACTAGCATGATCCTTAAAGACAACCAATCAGAATACAAGGAGAACAATCTCTAACCAGATCCCCCCACCCACCTCAAGGAAGCATTGCATCCATTTCCTCTCTGTAGGGTTCATCGCAGTGGACCATGGATTGTCAAAAACAATTACCTCTTCTGGTCTCTCTCAGTGCTCCTCTTAATTTGAACAGATAAGCATCTCCTTGCATATTAGCACTGAGGCCCAGCGGTCTGCCTGCTCCCCAGAGATAATGGAATAGTCTAGCAAACAGCATTTGTCAGGCACAGCCACTTACTTTCACTGTGGACGACATACTGAGGAACGCTAATAATAGCCACGCACCAGCTAGCAGTTAGCAGGCCACGGACCCCAGCACTCCAACTGGCCAATCAATAGTCATTTACTTTCACTCCATTTCTGAAGAACGGCTTGGAGAAAAAAGTTAGCCTTCATGAGCCTTTTTCTTGTGGTTCAGGTTTGAAGGAAGAGTTTTGTAATGCCCTCTGTTTGGTATCCATTGAAATGTTATTCCAATTGTAAGCTGGGCCAACCTTGGATGTCAAATAGGCATATTGTACAACATATTTCAATACCCTGTTCTATTACTGAAACTTGTCCTACAACCAAAAATGAGAATTACTAACTCATTTTCCCCTTTGGTATTATTTCAGTGTGTATTGAATACAGGTTTGCAGGAGCAAAATGAGAGAAGATTGAATCAAGGAGCGAGGGGAGATATTATCAATCTGATGCCTGTTTGTTTACTGTGCTTTGCCTCCCCAGGGGTGTAATACTCTGAAAACAAATGTCTGTCTCTAATTCAGGTAATTTATTCTCATTCTGTCTCTCCCCGTCCCCTATGCCACAGGGGCAGCAGGCCAGGAATGGATAACCAGAATGGATGGCTGGAGGATGAAGGTAGCCTGGATGTGCTGTTTTCTAGATAAAGGACAGGTAGAGAAAGAGAGACAGTGAGAGAGAAAAAGATAGAAAGAGAGAGAGAGAGGTGGCCCTGAGTCTAACTGAGGAAGAGAGGCTGTAAAGAGAATACTACTGAGGGAGTGAAGGACAGGAAAAACAAGAGGGATGGCGTAGGAAGAGTGAGAGAGGGAGAAGGAATAGTAGCTGAGAGGGAGAGGAAGCATGAAGACAATGAGAAAGAGTGAAAGAGAGGTAAAGACTGAGTGAGGAGGCCTGCTAAAGATGACTGTGTGATTAATTCCTGCTCGTCATTGCCACTGAACCAGCACACGGCCAATAATGGTGGTTGGCCAGAGTTCAGAACGCTACATAATTAAATCGCCTCATTAGCAGCAAGAAAAAAAATAATAATACGCCTAATTCGAAAAAGCCAGCATCATTCCTCCAGCAAATAGGTAAGTAACACAGATACAATTACACACCGACAATGAATTCAGGGTAGAGGAAATAGGTTCCCACTGTAATGGCAACGTGAAATAATCCAGAGTAGCTTCCAGTTGCAGTGGAGCATAACAAGCCAATGTACACCACGGTCTTAAATGCTCATTGGCATTTAGGGCAATCCAGGTCAGAGCAATCCAAACTATACATTTGTTTTATCCTCACAATTGATAGATTTTCACTTGATCAGTATTGTATAACTATGCTCAGCTGAAACTGAAAGAGACACTAAAAAACACAAGATCCCGAGATGAACAACAATGAAAACAAAAGTGATGACTGCAGATTGACTTGCTAAACAAAAGTGCATTGACAACTGAGATGAAAGATGAAGTATGAACAGACTGCAGGTGCACACTGCATCTCTCTGAGGATCCCTAATGACACTTTATTACTACACTGCACTCAAACGGACTGTGTAACATTTCCTCAGAGCGCTTAAGAGAACCCATTTGCCAAAGCTGGAGATATCAAATGCAATGGAGCTGATCTCATAGGCCCTCTGAGCTACGACACAGCAGAGAAGATGTCCCACGAACCAAAACTTCCTTTAACAGCTTCTGGGTTTGCACTGTGCTTACTTTGCATCACCCTGCATAACATTCTTACAGTAGGCCTACAGTGAGGGAAAAAAGTATTTTTTTGATCCCCTGCTAATTTTGTACGTTTGCCAACTGACAAAGACATGATCAGTCTATAATTTTAATGGTAGGTTTATTTGAACAGTGAGAGACAGAATAACAACAAAAAAATCCAGAAAAACGCATGTCAAAAATGTTATAAATGTATATGCATTTTAATGAGGGAAATTAGTATTTGACTGGCTAGGCCACTCCAGGACCTTAATGTGCTTCTTCTTGAGCCACTCCTTTGTTGCCTTGGCCGTGTGTTTTGGGTCATTGTCATGCTGGAATACCTATCCACGACCCATTTTCAATGCCCTGGCTGAGGGAAGGAGGTTCTCACCCAAGATTTGACGGTACATGGCCCCGTCCATCGTCCCTTTGATGCGGTGAAGTTGTCCTGTCCCCTTAGCAGAAAAACACCCCCAAAGCATAATGTTTCCACCTCCATGTTTGACAGTGGGGATGGTGTTCTTGGGGTCATAGGCAGCATTCCTCCTCCTCCAAACACGGCGAGTTGAGTTGATGCCAAAGAGCTCGATTTTGGTCTCATCTGACCACAACACTTTCACCCAGTTTTCCTCTGAATCATTCAGATGTATATGTGCTTTCTGTATATGTGCTTTCTTGAGCAGGGGGACCTTGCGGGCGCTGCAGGATTTCAGTCCTTCACGGCGTAGTGTGTTACCAATTGTTTTCTTGGTTACTATGGTCCCAGCTGCCTTGAGATCATTGACAAGATCCTCCCGTGTAGTTCTGGGCTGATTACTCACCGTTCTCATGATCATTGCAACTCCACAAGGTGAGATCTTGCATGGAGCCCCAGGCCGAGGGAGATTGACAGTTCTTTTGTGTTTCTTCCATTTCCGAATAATCACACCAACTGTTGTCACCTTCTCACCAAGCTGCTTGGCGATGGTCTTGTAGCCCATTCCAGCCTTGTGTAGGTCTACAATCTTGTCCCTGACATCCTTGGAGAGCTCTTTGGTCTTGGCCATGGTGGAGAGTTTGGAATCTGATTGCTTCTGTGGACAGGTGTCTTTTATACAGATAACAAACTGAGATTAGGAGCACTCCCTTTAAGAGTGTGCTCTTAATCTCAGCTCGTTACCTGTATAAAAGACACCTGATTGAGAGGGGGTCAAATACTTATTTCCCTCATTAAAATTCAAATCAATTGATAACATTTTTGACATGTGTTTTTCTGGATTTTGTTGTTGTTATTCTGTCTCTCACTGTTCAAATAAACCTACCATTAAAATTATAGACTAATCATTTCTTTGTCAGTGGGCAAACGTACAAAATCAGCAGGGGATCAAATACTTTTTTCCCTCACTGTATATGCAGACTCATGTCACACAAAGATGATTTTCAAATATGCATGTGTGTCTAAATATGTTGGTATTCATATAGCATACAGATGTAGGCCTTTATGTACTTTAATATAATATAATATAATAATATAATATATATATAATATAATAATATAATATAATATAATATGCCATTTAGCAGACGCTTTTATCCAAAGCGACTTACAGTCGTGCGTGCATACATTTTTGTGTATGGGTGGTCCCGGGGATCGAACCCACTACCTTGGCGTTACAAGCGCCGTGCTCTACCAGCTGAGCTACAGAGGGCCACTTTACATACAGTACCAGTCAAAGGTTTGGACACACCTACTCATTCAAGGGTTTTTCTCTATTTGTACTATTTTTTACATTGTAGAATAATCAAAACTATGAAATAACACATATGGAATCATTCTTCAAATAGCCACCCTGTGCCTTGACAGCTTTGCAAATTATTGGCATTCTCTCAACCAGCATCACCTGGAATGCTTTTCTAACAGTCTTGAAGGAGTTCCCACATCTGCTGATCACTTGTTGACCGCTTTTCCTTCACTCTGCGGTCCGACTCATTCCAAACCATCTCAATTGGGTTGAGGTCGGGAGAATGCGGAGGCCAGGTCATCTGATGCAGCACTCCATCACTCTCCTTCTTGGTCAAATAGCCCTTACACAGCCTGGAGGTGTGTTGGGTCATCGTCCTGTTGAAAAACAAATGATAGTCCCACTAAGCCCAAACCAGATGGGATGGTGTATCGCTACAGAATGCTGTAGTAGCCAGGCTGGTTAAGTGGGCCTTGAATTCTAAATAAATCACAGACAGTGTCACCAGCAAAGCACCCCCACACCATAACACCTCCTCCTCCATGCTTTATGGTGGAAACTACACATGCGGAGATCATCCGTTAACCCACACGCGTTTCAAAAAGACACGGTTGGAACCAAAAATCTCCAATTTGGACACCAGACCAAAGGACACATTTCCACCGGTCTAATATCCATTGCTCGTGTTTCTTCTCTTCTTCTTATTGGTGTCCTTTAGTAGTGGTTTCTGTGCAGCAATTCGACCATGAAGGCCTGATTCACACGGTCTCCTCTGAACAGTTGATGTTGAGATGTGTATGTGACTTGAACTCTGTGAAGCATTTATTTGGGCTGCAATTTCTGAGGCTAGTAACTATAATGAACTTATCCTCTGCAGCAGAGGTAACTCTGGGTCTTCCATTGCTGTGGCGGTCCTCATGAGAGCCAGTTTCAATCAAAGCGCTTGATGGTTTTTGCAACTGCACTTGAAGAAACTTAAAAAGTTCTTGAAGTTTTCAGTATTGACTGACCCTAATGTCTTAAAGTAATGATGGACTGTCCTTTCTCTTTGCTTATTTTAACTGTTCTTGCCATAATATGGACTTGGTCTTTTACCAACTTTTTTCAAACCCTACACAAATTTCTTGTTAACAAACTAAAGTCGGTTAGGACATCTACTTTGTGCATGACACAAGTACATTTTCCAACAATTGTTTACAGACAGATTATTTCACTTATAATTCACTGTATCACAAGTGGGTCAGAAGTTTACATACACTTAGTTGACTGTGCCTTTAAACAGCTTGGAAAATTCCAGAAAATGATGGCATGGCTTTTGAAGCTTCTGATAGGCTAATTGACATCATTTGAGTCAATTGGAGGTGTACCTGTGGATGTATTTCAAGGCCTACCTTCAAATTCAGTGCATTTTTGCTTGACATCATGGGAAATTCAAAAGAAATCAGCCAAGACCTCAGAAAAAAAATTGTAGACCTCCACAAGTCTGGTTCATCCTTGGGAGCAATTTCCAAACGCCTGAAGGTACCACGTTAATCTGTACAAACAATAGTATGCAAGTATAAACACCATGGAACCACGCTGCCGTCATACCGCTCAGGAAGGAGACGCATTCTGTCTCCTAGAGATAAATGTACTTTGGTGCGAAAAGTTCAAATCAATCCCAGAACAATAGCAAAGGACCTTGTGAAGATGCTGGAGGAAACAGGTACAAAAGTATCTATATCCACAGTAAAATGAGTCCTATATCGACATAACCTGAAAGGCCGCTCAGCAAGGAAGAAGACACTGCTTCAAAACCGCCATAAAAAAGCCAGCCTACAAAGATCGTACTTTTTGGAGAAATGTCCTCTGGTCTGATGAAACAAAAATAGAACTGTTTGGCCATAATGACCATTATTATGTTTGGAGGAAAAAGGGGGTCCTTTGCAAGCCGAAGAACACCATCACAACCGTGAAGCACGGGGGTGGCAGCATCATGCTGTGGGGGTGCTTTACTGCAGGAGGGACTGGTGCACTTCACAAAATAAATGGCATCATGAGGAAGGAAAATTTGCTTGTGGAAGCCTACCCGAAACATTTGACCCAAGTTGAACAATTTACAGGCAATGCTATCAAATACTAATTGAGTGCATGTAAACTTCTGACCCACTGGGAATGTGATGAAAGAAATAAAAGCTAAAATAAATCATTCTCTCTACTATTATTCTGACATTTCACATTCTTAAAATAAAGTGGTGATCCTAACTGACCTAAGACAGGGAATCTTTACTAGGATTAAATGTCAGGAATTGTGAAAAACTGAGTTTAAATGTATTTGGCTAATGTATGTAAACTTCCGACTTCAACTGTATGTATTTTCAGTGTGTTTAATGTGTACATGCAATATGTTTGTTTTTTTGCAATATGTTACTGTATTGCATAAATTACAAACTGTACTGTATGTTAAGGATATTTATTAAATGTGTGTCACGTTTCCTCCCGTTGCTCTACTGAGCCACCGGTCTGAGCGCACCACCTCGGCAACACCGGAATGGAAACCCAACACACCCTAATCACCTCCAGCGCACCTGCTCCTCATCATCTCATCACCACCCCTATATAACCCTGGACTGTTCAGTGTTGTGCTGTGTGTGATTGTTAGTGTCTTGTTGTGTACTCGCTCTTTGTTGTTCTCTTGCTCAGTGTTAAGTAAACCTTTACATTGTTGATTCCTGCGTCTGTGTCCTACCTCTTCGTATCCTCAGTACTCATCACAATGTGATTCGGGAATCTTCTGTGGGCTACACTGAGGGGGAGATTTAGAAAATATGTTCCAAGTAACAACAATAGGAATTTGCATTGGAATAGTTCCACATGGTCCTGACACATCTACTTCAAACACTTTCCTTGCTTGTTATTCTTTAAAATCCCTCTCTCTGCTCGAAAATACTTGTCCACAATAGCATGGTAAGTATACTGAAACAAATATCAGGCTCACATGAATTGATAGACAAATAATATGCAAAAACTTTTCAACACAGAGAAACATGAACACACACCCACACGAACCAAGTACAGCTGGCGGAAAAGCCTTCTGTACCTGCATTTCATCCCGTCCTGAGGGGCATTTGCCTTCCCTCACTGTAAGCAAAACTGACATCCTTTATAAAAGATTTATGAGGTGAAGATGCAAACGATAGAGCATGAAAACTCCCACAGGAGCAGCCACTTCCATCTGTGAAGAATCACCTGTTCTTATGTGGTCTTAAGAGATTGTTCCCAGTCTGTGTACAAACCGGGCCAGAGGGAGTGGGTAGCAGGATGAATATAAGGCTTTATGAGTTAACTGCTTCCTACCTGTAAAATGGAGCACCATGAATAATATAGAGCTGGAATGACAGGATGATCTCATGAAGTTCTCTCTGCTTGTTTGTATATCTTTGCCGTGTAAGTGGCTGTGGCATTCGTTAAACACATGGCCAGAGGCTACTGAAAAGTAATTGATAAAATGCTCTTTGATGTTTAGAAGTTAAGAGAGAGAATAATTCATCTATTTCACCTAGGTAAGCGCACCCCTGGGATCAGGCTCTGCTTTAAAGATGCTTTGAGAGGCGTTTCAAAGGAATGCTAGCAACAAGTAAAAAATTATGCTACCAATAAATTCATCCAAATCACATTGACAGTGTGAGTAATCCTGAGTGTGATGGTGGAGGAGTCAGTGTGTGGAGGATGAGGATGGTAAAGGGAACAGATCAGGGCCACCAGGCAGCAGTTAAAGCCATGCGGAGGCTGCACCATGAGACTAGGGGGACTAGCCAAGCCAAGAGGCTAAAACGATTTGCAACATCAACAGGATCTCCAGTGAAAGATGACTGCAGAGGAAACCTCTTACATCAAATCCCACAGACTCACAACAGGATTACTGCTGGATGATCCTTTCCCACAGTCACACATATGTACCCTTGCCTAGCCTGCACTAGGTAGGTGCACAGCCTCCATATTACCCAATGAGTAATATGCTGGTGTGTGTGTGTGTGTGTGCGAGAAAGAGAGAGAAATAAATAAACAGTTGCCTTGACTGTGGAGCCCTGCTCCTGGAGAGCCTCATTCAGTCAAGTCTCCAAGAGCAGAGAGAGGGACTGAAATAATGGGGGCTTTGTGTTTACTTGGATCCTGCCTCACCCCTCCTCACACCCACATCACTCACTCTCCCAGCCTCCAGAGAACCTCTCATAAAATTCTACCATCATTCCAGGAGACAAACGCACCCAGGTTCCAAGAGGGGTCACACCTGTTGCATTTGTAAATGTTTGTATTCATCGCTATAAAACACAACACTCACCATGATTCACCATCCACCCTCCTGTGGGGCTGTTCTGAGCTGAAACAACAGGCTGATATATGGGGCAGACTTTTGTCTAGTCAGACACAGGGAAGCCAGGGGGTGCTAAACTGCTGACCTCATTTGCATGCCACATCGTAGCACTACTTAGACCACCATTTGGTTTATTTCAATACCTTTAGAAAGATAATACTTCATAAACAGATTATTGTTCTGAGAATTTCATAAACATTGATCTGAATACAAATGCAGTCACCTGTCATTTTGTTCTAAATGGCCCGTTTCAAATGGTAAGAGGCTTGAGAAACTTAAAATGTAACAAACAGACCGTGATAATCGTAAAAAAAATCAACTAACCTAACTTTAGGGTAGAAAAAATTATCACAATACCTTATGATCCGCCGTTATCATGTTCGACCGTCGACTGAATTGCTTTCTCAGGTGAAAATGAAACAAGTGTCATTACCGAGTCATCCCATTGAAAGGCCATCAGACGAGGAGAACTGGGAGCCATTACCTCTCTGTTAATTGCTCTGTTGATCTCTGACCTATAGCTTTCCGTTAAAGATTTCACAGTCGTTCAATGTCAGTGTGAAGTAAAATGGAAGGCAATTGCGTCAATAATGAGCTCTCATCTGTCATAATGTCTCCTTCCCTTTGCTCATCCTCTTCTCCTCACATCACCTCTCCCCCTCCTACCTCTGCAACCTCTCAAAATCATCCCTCTCTCCTCCCACTTCTAATCTTCCTCTTCTTACTACTACTTAGGGTTGCAAAGGGAGGGTATATTACTGGAAACTTTCAAAGTTTACCAGTAAACTACCAGAATTTGTGAATATTTCTAGGATTTTATGTAATTTATCACAATACATCTAGTGGCCCTTTTGGGTACTTCAGATTTGTACAGGTGTCTAATTATCTCTGGCCCTCTGTGTGGCCTTATCGCATGTAAAATATGTGAAATCATTTAAACATTCTCCTAAATATAAACCATAAACTTAGTGAATACCATTGGTGTTTAATATGAGGATTTCAGTATGAAATATCCTTTATATATTTTTATTACACTTTCATTTATTTTGCTATGTCAGTATGTATTTGTTTTTGATGTTTTGGCGTCAAACTGGTGGCAGTTGTGGAAAAAAGTTAATAGTTGGAAGAGTTGCAGAGTTAAATGAAAACAATACAATTGTTGATTAGATTATTTTGTCATTAATTAGCCTATTTTCTCTTTAACCATATGGTCTATCTACTAGAAACTCATGATACACAGATATAAAAAATTTATACTATATACAGCATGAATAAAACATTTTTATTCAAGTACAAATTACCCAAAGTTACCATAGATTGCCATATATTCTCTCTTAATTACCAAAATTACTGAAGATTCTGACTTGCCTAGTTAAATAAAAGTTGTTTTTTAAGATAAAATAAACAATCTGGTAACTTTGGTAAACTACCGGTAGCTTTGCAACCCTACCTCTCCTAACCCTTCTCCTAATCACCTTCCTCCTTCCTGTACCTCTAATCTTCCTCTTCTTAACTCTCCTAACCCCTGTCCTTCTCTACCTCTTCCCTGCGTCTTTGTATTTGACAGGAGCCCAGAGACGAGACAGAGGGGTTATAGCAGAGAGTAATAGCAGCCGGGGTGAGTAATGGCTAAGCTAATGAAACACAGTCTCTGAGGCTTATCTCTCATTCTCTCTCTTCCTCACCAGCTGCTGACTCAACAGCTCTGGCCACCAATCCCTCTCTCTCTGTGCCTGCCTTCCTGACTCCCCTCCCAGGGCCCACCCTAAAGTGCTGCACTTCTTCACAAATATTAAATTAAAGGTGTCGCCATGCATCAGAGGTTCATTTCAGTGAGAAACACACACACACACAGCCAAAGGGTCGGTAAGGGCATCCAAAGGATATGTAAGAGCCATCTCTGGATTTAGCCAAGAGAGAAATCTATCTATATCAAGTTGCAATTCATTTCCAGATCCTTACTCACAATCTCTTTCTCTCAATCTCCCATTCTCTCAATCTGATTGCTATACTCTCTGCATTGGTAAATTGTCTCACCCAAAAGCATTTTAAAAGTATAACTCATGCCCCTATAGTCTGTCTTTGGGGAAATGAGAGGCATTGCGTGGTGAGGAGCCCATTCACATAGCGGTGCATAAGGGGGACAGGTGTTGCAGGGTAATTACAAACACAGCAAGCTATTAATTACCTTCTCTACTATCAACTGTTAATTAATGTAAACCCCCTGCAAATGGCACTGTGGCACCATCACACACACACATACACACACACACACACACACACACACACACACACACAATACACAACCTATTAAAAGAGTTAGTGGCATCAAGAGTTAGAGTGGAATCAACTAACCGCAGTGCAGAGGCCCCCCATGGCTCAGCTACTCTACCTCTCCCATCTCAATCCCTTCTGCAGCTAATGACAGAAAGGCTAGTTACTACAGAGGGCAATAACCTGCGCTGAGCTTTCACACAAAGCCTTACCTGAAGAGCCTAATTTAATCTGCTGTTATCAACTAAACCACCACAGTGGTACACACAATAGGACCTAACGGGGCTTTAAATGCAACACTGATTGAAGGAGAGTTCTGTCTGTGGAAAGGGGACTGAATATTGTTGATATTACTTCCCTGTCTGTGACTTATCTCTTAACAATCCTCTTTTCAGAGGGTGGTCATACCTCTTTTCCTCTGTCTTGTTCCACGCTGCGGAGCCTAATCCCTCTATCCCTCTATCCCTTCAGCTCACCTCTCTGCACAATCGAGCCTGAAAGCTGTGAGTGCACTGGAACGGAGGAGGGATGGAAACACTGATAATTGATTTGATGGAAAATCCCTGGTATGTTTTTTATGTGTTGTGTGGTATTGTTTGTTGCAGCGTTTTGCTTCATCTCCACAGAGCAGAGAGAGCAGTGGCTGAAAGGAGAGAAATTAGTGGGGTGAGCTAAGCCAGCCATAAACATGCTGGAATAATGTAGCTGAGAGGATGACTGGGCTGAGGAGACTCAGTAGAGCCCATCTCTCTGTTGGTCTGTCTCTGTCAGTCCACTGATCTCATCTCCTGGTCCCACAGATCCACTCTGAATGGAGGGGTACCTAATTAGTCATGCCAAACAGCAGCCTTAACACTTTTATAAAGGCACATAAATAGGCTGTAAATCGGATTAGGGTGGAGGAACTCTTTCCTTAGTGTAACACATTGGGGATATGGTGAACATTGTGTGTGCAACAGTAAAAAGGCACTGTGTGATGAGAATGTGGATAACTTTACAGAACATAAATTATTTAACTGATACCTCAAAGGAGATATATTTCATATTTACAGAGAGAGAGAGAAATAAAGAGAGAGACAGACAGAGAGACTAAATACACACAGACATTCATTTAGCCAAGGAAGTGGCTGTGTCTGTGTCTGATTCTCCTCTGCAGGTAGAAAGGGAGCCAATAGAGCCATGCTGTGCACCACACACTTCTCATAAGGACACCCATAGGTCAATGAGAAAGGAACCCTGCATGGCCTCTGTCTGACTCAGTCTCGGCCCCGTCTTTGTAGCAATGAAAGGTATTATATTAACAGAAAGGGATACAATGAGATACAGTATGTGGGCAGACTGGGCAGAAAATCTGACAATGGGAGATTTTCATTGAACATGATGTGTCAGACCGACTATGACTGACACATTATATGAATAGGTTTTTTAAGGATCACATTGTATGTGTTGAAAAGTATGGTTATATAACAGGAGAGAGAGAAATAGGACGATGTTAAACTGGCCTAACCAGGCCTGGATAAGAGCGTCTGCTAAATGACGAAAATGTAAATGTTATCGCAGGAGGAAAATAATCATACAGCTGGAGGATTTGAATAAATATTTTAGATGTGTAATCGCCGCCAGGGAGCAGCTGGAAGCAGTGTTTGTAGGCTATACAACGCAGTACCGTACCTAGGGTGCTATGGTTTGGGGAAGGCTCTGCAAACCATCCGACCTCATACCATCAAGTATCATCAAGTATTGTCACGGCTTGCTAGAGCATTGTGAACTGCCGTAGCACGCTTTGGCTCTGAGCATCACAAGTTCACACCCAGCGCTGGGCAATTGTTTTGACACATTCTATGAATGGAAACTAATGTTGGTGTAGCATACATTTATTATTTAACCAATCCAAAGGCTGCAACCTACCTGCCTCCAAAGACACCTACCTTAGTAGGTGGCACTTTTCCAGTAGGTTCCTGCCATTTGGGACGGGATTCGAAGGCATTATCACATACCACCGAGCGCAAGACGTTTGTAGCCACATTGAAGCCACTGTATTAGCATGAGCAACTAATGCCAGCAATTCAGTGAACAACTATCCCGAAATGGAAATATCTGACAAGAATAACAAGTAAACAAGTACCAGAATTGATCTCCTCAGTACCTAGGGTATAGGGTCCTCCTCTCACATATTGCTTGGTCTGCTGCTCCATCGTTGTAGACATAACAGGTAAGCTTGCATGCACGATATCATAACTTTTTTGAGATAGCCAAATAAGCTATTTAACTGACTGTTTAAGAATGATTAATAACCAGAATAGTGGTGTTTCACTGTGAAGCTAATATTGCATTAGAGTGATGTTTTTTTCTAATGTCACGGATTCAGCCGAGGCTGCTCCTCCTCCTTGCTCGGGCAGGCTTCGGCGTTCGTCGTCCCCGGAGTACTAGCTGCTGCCGATCGATGTTTCGGTGTTTGTCTTGTTTGGTCTTTATTGTTTACACCTGTTTCCCATTATGTTGGATTGTATTCCCTATATTAACCCCTGTCTCTCATTGGTATTTTGTGTGTTATTGTTTGTTTTCATTCCGGCAGTTCTTGTATGTACGGGTCTTTGTGCTTTCCTCCCTGTTTGGAGGTTTGTTGTTTTGTACGTTGATTTTACTGTGTTCAGTAAAATACGTTGCCAGCCGCTCTGTGTCCTGCTTTTGACTTCGCTACCGCATACACGTCTCGTGACATCTAATGAGTATCTATCACACCCGTGCATATTATTTAATGACACCGATGTTCAAGATAACATGGTTTTATATTAGTTGATAACTAATATTGAATGGTGACATGATGCAATCTAACTAGATTAGAAGGCCTAGGCTACTTCATCCTAATGTAAGCTAAATGCATTGGATAAAAAACAAATACTGCCTTGTGATAAAGGATAACATGCCCAATATAATAACATAAATGCATATAAACCAGGAATATACACGGAGTGTACAAAACATTAAGAACCCCTACCTAATATTGAGTGGCACCCACTTTTGCCCTCAGAACAGCCTCAAGTCGTTGGGGCATGGAGTCTACAAGGTGTCGAAAGCGTTCCATGGGATGCTGGCCCATGTTGACTCCAATGCTTCCCACAGTTCTATCAAGTTTGCTGGATGTCCTTTGGGTGGTGGACCATTCTTGATACACATGGGAAACTGTTGAGTGTGAAAAACCCAGCAGCGTTGCAGTTCTTGATACACTCAAACTGGTGCGCCTGGCACCTACTACCATACCCTGTTCAAAGGCACTTAAATATTTTGTCTTGCCCATTCACCCTCAGAATGGCACACATAAACAATCCATGTCTCAATTGTCTCAAGGCTTAAAAATCCTTCTTTAACCTGTCTCCTCCCCTTCATCTACACTGAATTAAGTGGATTTAACAGGTGACATCAATAAGGGATCATAGCTTTTACCTGGATTCACCTGGTCAGTCTATGTCATAGAAAGAGCAGGCGTTCCTAATGTTTTGTACACTCAGTGTATATTCAATTAAATGAATTCAGCATTGTAATATTATTGATGCCTTAAAACCAGAAACATGTGGAGACATCAACACTTGTAATTTTGAATAAATGTAAAAAAAAGTATTGGTTTTTCTTGTATCTGTGCATGAGCCCTTAAAACACAGTCCATTGTACACAATAAGTCATTCCTAATTGAGGGACATCTCAAGGCTTGTTCAGTACATGAGGGCAAATTTAGTCATGACAGCCACAGGTTTTTTTATACACAGGACAGGAGTTTACAGGTTTTTGTTCCAGCCCTTCACTAACACCTAATTCAACTAATTGTGATCTAAATTGAAGACTTGCACACAGTACTATTCCCTGGGACAGAAATCACGTCTGTATTTCAGAATGAGCCTCATAATTTACAATGTCCTGACAAATCTGCATGATAAACAATAACATGGGTGAATCTATTTCTATCTATCACCAGGACATGGTGATAATCCTGGTGGTGTCCTTTTTATCCACGCCAAACTTGGTGCAAACCACGCCCATGAGAAACCTAGAAACATTCAAAGCTGGGCTGATTGGTCAGAGTTCAGTTGTTCCCTGTGAGAAGTAAAGGCGTGCGAGAGAAGAAAGAACGCTAGAGATGGAATCCCCACCAAAACAAAACATTGCCATCCATACCTTGCATTTTCCAGAATTTAAACTATGTAGCTTTTTAGTGAGTGATTGCAGCCAGCCTGACTGACCAGATGGATAGCATCAACATGATGGATACTTGCATTGTTTTTGGAGGTAAGTAAGCTGTGAATTATATCAAGTGTTATCGCTATCTTACAACGGCGATTGGGCTGAAGCTGTCTAGCAGTGTGCGTCGTCTAGTGTTAGCTTAGTGTGGTTTTCTAAGTGTTTACAAAAAGGACTATTGAGATACTTAGCTACAGTGGCTTGCGAAAGTATTCACCCCCCTTGGCATTTGTCCTATTTTGTTGCCTTACAACCTGGAATTAAAATGGATTTTTGGGAAGATTGTATCATTTGATTTACACAGCATGCCTACCACTTTGAAGATGCAAAATATTTTTTTATTGTGAAACAAACAAGAAAAACTTGAGCGTGCATAACTATTCACCCCCCCCTGGTGTACAGCAATCTGAAAGTCATACCACAGATTCTCAATTGGATTGAGGTCTGGGCTTTGACTAGGCCATTCCAAGACATTTAAATGTTTTCCCCTTAAACCACTCCAATGTTGCTTTAGCAGTATGCTTAGGGTCATTGTCCTGCTGGAAGGTGAACCTCCGTCCCAGTCTCAAATCTCTGGAAGACTGAAATTCCCTCAAGAATTTCCCTGTATTTAGCGCCATCCATCATTCCTTAAATTCTGACCAGTTTCCTAGTCCCTGTCGCTGAAAAACATGGTGTTCTCCGGTGTTCTTACTAGTGGGCATGGTTTTGCACCAAGTTTGACGTGGATAAAAAAAATGCATCCTGGTGGCTAGGAGGTTCACAACAAGTGATTTACATCTGCAGTGTGTCAGGGTGGGATGTCCTTCAACCTAGAACAAGCAAAGACAAGGAGGGAGACATTAACCTCACTGCTCAAATTTCAGTGCTGGATCAAGTTGCTGAAGCAACAACTACCTTTATTAATGTGCAATTGTATTGTAACAGTTTTGCATATTTCTAGGCTTGATCAAGTTGTTTACACTAAGAGTAGAACTTAGAATAACTTAGCCTCTAATTTTAACTAGTAACACCAACCTTAATGGTGCAACACAATAGGGGAAGGAAGTGGCAAAAGAAAGTTAGCTAACGTTAGCTAGGTAAACAGACACATCAACAGAATGAACAAATAACTTGGCAGGCTAGCAAGCCTAGATTGAACAGAACACAGTTGGCTGCATTTCCTACATTTTTCATCAGATGTTGTTAAAATGCCTTACCTCCAAACGAGTCGGGCAGGACTGTTTTCTCCTGCCAACCCAATGCAATGGCGTGAAAAGCGATCAGGTGGCCACTTTAGTTCCTGAAAACAAATGAAGGAAAGGAAAAAAACAATTTGCTACATGTCTTTTGCTGGCTAACAAGTTCACCAAATCATGATTTTAAAACTGTCCGGGTCTTCACAATTGACACATTGCTGAATCTATGATTAGTTAATTTAGTTGTTAATCTCTAAACAGCCGATAAGCAGGAAGAGATCGCCTGCTAGCTAGCTATTGCATCCGACGTGTTAGCTAGCTAGCTTGGCAACGGGCTGATAAACACCAGTTACTCAACATTTGAATTCATATGAAAGTAATTTGTTGAACATTTTAACATAATTTGTTGAATAAATAAACATTATACTTACATTTTGAAGTTATTCCTTATTCTTCTGGAAAATGTTATCCCAAGCGGGGACTTCTGTCCGCCATTAATTCAGATTGTATTTTTTTATTCGCTGTGCTATGGGATAGCCTCCCATGGGATCGAGACATGGCAATTTTGACGTCCTGCCTAGAAATTCTGCCTCAAAATGCAGCATCCTTATTATCGCCAGATGATGTCTTGTTAAAAAATGTATATCCGCTAAATTCACCCGCACAGCTGATCTCAATTGCAACCATTATTGGTCACCTCATTACCGCCCCCTAAAATATTATGTTGGTGTCCTGCTTGCAACCAAGTCTTTCAAGATATGTTCGCCCTCTGGTTGGTATTGTCATCACAACAATTTAGTCATTTTTTAACAGACTAAGGGCAATTTATCTATTTGTCAAGCATTCCATACAATAAAAATAAAGTATTTCCTTGTTTACCATGGCAAATCTACTGTGACAATTTACCCGATATTTTGTATGAATGAAAACTAATTTTGGTGTAGCCTACTGACTGTTATTATTTTATTTGTTTCCTATTTATGTTATCCAAAATTGTCTGGTATGGTCATTTCTTATCATGATTATGGGTAAAATAACACTGCACTGTCCATATTTGAAATGTGTAACTATATCAAGTCAATTTAGTTATTTGTGCCAGAAGGGCGTGGGCCAGAATCGTAACCACATCAACACTGTAGGCCTATATGTGCACACTGAAGGCAGCAGCCTTTACCGCTAGGCCACCACCACAGGCCAAGATTTAACTCAATTTTGAGTTCATTCGTAACCTTAGGATACACTAGACACATACTATATGTCATCGCCTAGTGGAGACCAATATCTATCTTGTGTTATTAAGCTATATAAAACAATGGTTGTTGATGTGTATGGCTGCATTTCAGATATTTGTTTTACATTTGAATGTTGCAGTAATAGGACCTAGGCCTAGCGTTTGAGCGAGCGAGAGGGAACATAATTTTTATAGCATACCCTGATCCCAACGGTTGATATTTTGTAGCGTCCGGAGATGCATGGTTGCGCCCATGAAGTGGAGCAGCAGAGCAAACTCCAGTTGATAATCATCTGATTTGTGGCGAGGGAAGTCAGAGAGATGGAGCAGATTGTAGTGTACGTAGTTTAGCTGTGAATACTTTCACTGAATAAGGAACGCTCTGCTGAATGCCAAGCTCCACGGGAGAGGAGGCAAATTGATGGCCTCCTGCTCCGAGCTCGTCTGGGACAGGCCATTGTTGTGTGCGTGCTCCAATTCCAGAGTGACAGGCGAATTCCGCTCACTCATTAACGCTCCGAGTGGGAGACAATTGGTGCTGGAATTCCATTCAATCACTCACTCACTGGCCGACATACCCAGACTGATGAGAAGTGATTCTGTTTTTTCAGCAAAAATAACCCAGAGAAAGAGTACAACTCAAATCCAATTAAAGTGTAATGATTTTGAGTTGCAGTTACCCAATACATTCTGTCTCTGTGCACAGTGTAATTGTGATTCCACACATAGCAGTAGTGTGCTGATGTGATGCTTCTAGTTGAGCTAGAGGTAAATATGAGAAATAGATAGCATCAACATGTGCAGTGAGGGTCCTTAGAATTAAAGTTACAGTTGAAGCAAATCACAACCCATGCCAGTTAAGCTATAATTGACACACTGTGTGGCTTAACTGCTAGATTCTTAGGCAATTTAGGAGGGAAAACACTGCTCTAAGCAGATTAAATCATAAACAAACAATAGCACTGTATAGTAGTTAAAATAGAGAAACTTAAATATAACATACTACTCAGAGAGATGGTACAGTACCGAAGTAGCATAATGCAAACCCAACTGTTGACCATACTGCCTGGCTGAATCTATCAACCCATTTTCACTATAACGTGTTTATTCTAAATATCTCATCTAGAAGGAGGCCAGTGGGGTGGGGGTGGGGGGGGGGGGGGGGAGAGAGAGAGAGAGAGAGAGAGAGAGAGAGAGAGAGAGAGAGAGAGAGAGACACTTTATGGAACACAAAGCCTTCACTATTTCATCCTGGAATATCCAAGGCCTGAGGTCATCTGCCTTTGGCCTAAAGAGCAGGAATCTGGACTTCACCAAAGAAATCGGAAATACAGACATTGTCATCCTACAAGAAACATGGTATAGAGGAGACGGACCCACTGGTTGCCCTCTAGGTTACAGAGAGCTGGTAGTCCCATCCACCAAACTACCAGGTGTGAAACAGGGAAGGGACTCAGGGGGTATGCTAATTTGGTATAGAGCAGACCTAACTCACTCTATTAAATTAATCAAAACAGGAACATTTTACATTTGGTTAGAAATTCAAAAGGAAATTATCTCAACTGAGAAAAATGTCCTCCTGTGTGCTACCTATATCCCCCCACTAGAATCCCCATACTTTAATGAAGACAGTTTCTCCATCCTGGAGGGGGAAATCAATAATTTCCAGACCCAGGGACATGTACTAGTCTGTGGCGACCTAAATGCCAGAACTGGACAAGAACCTGACACCCTCAGCACACAGGGGGACAAACACCTACCTGGAGGTGACAGCATTCCCTCCCCCATATGCCCCCCTAGGCACAACTACGACAACATAACCAACAAAAATGGGTCACGACTAATGCAGCTCTGTCGCACACTGGGTATGTACATAGTCAATGGTAGGCTTCGAGGGGACTCCTATGGTAAGTACACCTATAGCTCATCTCTTGGCAGTAGTACTGTAGACTACTTTATCACTGACCTCAACCCAGAGTCTCTCAGAGCGTTCACAGTCAGCCCACTGACACCCCTATCAGACCACAGCAAAATCACAGTCTACTTGAACAGAACAATACTCAATCATGAGGCATCAAAGCCAAAAGAACTGAATAATATTAAGAAATGCTATAGATGGAAGGAAAATAGTGTTGAAACCTACCAAAAAACAATTAGGAAACAACAAATTCAATCCATTCTAGACAACTTCCTGGACAAAACGTTCCACTGTAATAGTGAAGGTGTAAACTTGGCAGTAGAAAACCTAAACAGTATATTTGACCTCTCAGCTTCCCTATCAAATCTAAAAATCTCTAACAGAAAACCAAAGAAAAGTAATAACAGTGATAAATGGTTTGATGAAGAATGCAAAAACCTAAGAAAGAAATTGAGAAACCTATCCAACCAAAAACATAGAGACCCAGAAAACCTGAGCCTACGCCTTCACTATGGTGAATCACTAAAACAATACAGAAATACACTACGGAAAAAGAAGGAACAGCATGTCAGAAATCAGCTCAATGTAATTGAAGAATCCATAGACTCTAACCACTTCTGGGAAAATTGGAAAACACTAAACAAACAACAACACGAAGAGCTATCTATCCAAAACGGAGATGTATGGGTAAACCACTTCTCCAATCTTTTTGGCCCTATAACAGAGAACAAACAGCAAAAAAATATACATGATCAAATGCAAATCTTAGAATCAACTATTAAAGACTACCAGAACCCACTGGATTCTCCAATTACATTGAATGAACTACAGGATAAAATACAAACCCTCCAACCCAAAAAGTCCTGTGGTGTTGATGGTATCCTCAATGAAATGATAAAATATACAGACCACAAATTTCAATTAGCTATACTTAAACTCTTTAACATCATCCTTAGCTCTGGCATCTTCCCCAACATCTGGAACCAAGGACTGATCACCCCAATCCACAAAAGTGGAGACAAATTTGACCCCAATAACTACCGTGGGATATGCGTCAACAGCAACCTTGGGAAAATCGTCTGCATTATCATTAACAGCAGACTAGTTCATTTCCTCAGTGAAAACAATGTACTGAGCAAATGTCAAATTGGCTTTTTACCAAATTACCGTACGACAGACCACGTATTCACCCTGCACACCCTAATTGACAAACAAACAAACCAAAACAAAGGCAAAGTCTTCTCATGCTTTGTTGATTTCAAAAAAGCTTTTGACTCAATTTGGCATGAGGGTCTGCTATACAAATTGATGGAAAGTGGGGTTGGGGGAAAAACATACGACATTATAAAATCCATGTACACAAACAACAAGTGTGCGGTTAAAATTGGCAAAAAACACACACATTTCTTTCCACAGGGCCGTGGGGTGAGACAGGGATGCAGTTTAAGCCCCACCCTCTTCAACATATATATCAACGAATTGGCGAGGGCACTAGAACAGTCTGCAGCACCCGGCCTCACCCTACTAGAATCTGAAGTCAAATGTCTTCTGTTTGCTGACGATCTGGTGCTTCTGTCACCAACCAAGGAGGGCCTACAGCAGCACCTAGATCTTCTGCACAGATTCTGTCAGACCTGGGCCCTGACAGTAAATCTCAGTAAGACAAAAATAATGGTGTTCCAAAAAAGGTCCAGTTGCCAGGACCACAAATACAAATTCCATCTAGACACCGTTGCCCTAGAGCACACAAAAAACTATACATACCTCGGCCTAAAC
The DNA here is from genome assembly GCF_964263955.1 of Coregonus lavaretus. Classification (NCBI taxonomy): domain Eukaryota; kingdom Metazoa; phylum Chordata; class Actinopteri; order Salmoniformes; family Salmonidae; genus Coregonus; species Coregonus lavaretus. Next base: position 19,837,698 of record NC_139999.1, on the reverse strand, counting down.
ATCAGCGCCACAGGTAACTTCCACAAAGCTGTGAACGATCTGAGAGACAAGGCAAGAAGGGCCTTCTATGCCATCAAAAGGAACATAAAATTTGACATACCAATTAGGATCTGGCTAAAAATACTTGAATCAGTTATAGAACCCATTGCCCTTTATGGTTCTGAGGTCTGGGGTCCGCTCACCAACCAAGAATTCACAAAATGGGACAAACACCAAATTGAGACTCTGCATGCAGAATTCTGCAAAAACATCCTCCGTGTACAACGTAAAACACCAAATAATGCATGCAGAGCAGAATTAGGCCAATACCCACTAATTATCAAAATCCAGAAAGAGCCGTTAAATTCTATAACCACTTAAAAGGAAGCGATTCCCAAACCTTCCATAACAAAGCCATCACCTACAGAGAGATGAACTTGGAGAAGAGTCCCCTAAGTAAGCTTGTCCTGGGGCTCTGTTCACAAACACAAACAGACCCCACACAGCCCAGGACAACAACAACAACAACAACAACTAGACCCAACCAAATCATGAGAAAACAAAAAGAGAATTACTTGACACATTGCAAAGAACAAACAAAAAAACAGAGCAAACTAGAATGCTATTTGGCCCTAAACAGAGAGTACACAGTGGCAGAATACTTGACCACTGTGACTGACCCAAACTTAAGGAAAGCTTTGACTATGTACAGACTCAGTGAGCATAGCCTTGCTATTGAGAAAGGCCGCCGTAGGCAGACCTGGCTCTCAAGAGAAGACAGGCTATGTGCACACTGCCCACAAAATGAGGTGGAAACTGAGCTGCACTTCTAACCTCCTGCCAAATGTATGACATATTAGAGACACATATTTCCCTCAGATTACAGCGATCCACAAAGAATTCGAAAACAACCCCAATTTGATAAACTCCCTTATCT